>NC_053495.1:178706163-178963663 GCF_905171775.1 Rana temporaria
TAGTTTTTCTTGTATTTACAAGTGTAGCGCCCCCTTACTTTCAGTATGGGCACTACGCTAAAGTTAGTGGGGAATGGGAGAGTTACTTTGCTCCCATTCAAAATTTGCTAAAATTGGGACTTCTGTCACTCCAGAAACGTCCACTGGGTCAGTCTGTGCTCCAGGGATGCAATACCATCCCTGGCCAGCAGTTGGCACCAGAGGGGTTCTGGCAGAGCAACTTTCCCCAGCAGCCAATCAGAGAAGTTTCTCCTACGCAAGGCATGCTGGGGAGGGGTATATCTGTGACAGGTGTCATGTGCTAAGCAAGTTTCGCGGGGTCCCGGTTCCAGGTGCGGCATCCACCTTCAGGGTGCGCGCATCCATGGACCCCGCCAGCGAGGCCCACCAGGCCAGAATTGTAGTCTTCACAAACCCTCATCCGGAGGTAAAAAGGGACTCCAGTGACTTACTGGATCCCCAGTTCTATTGAAAGGATCCCAGGCTGGGTGCTGTTCGATTGGGGGGTCGACTTGAGGAGAACCCGGAGGCAGGTTGTCCAACAGGGCTTGAATGAACCAATTGGGGATCTGGTGACCGGAATGCTGACAGGTACATTTTGCTGTCATCCAGTGACCTATGCTAAAACCTACTGGGAGGATTCGCTCCATTTATCCATCTAGCTCACCTAAAGTAATTGGCCTGTGGCAGAGGCCCTAGAGCCGGGTCTGTGAGAGAGATCTGTTCCTCCCAGAAAATCCTAAGTGACACTTCGGCTGCCAGGCTTGTGAGAGGGGTCTGTCCAGGGGGCACCTTACCCACTCCAACTAGAGTGGCGACGAATAACATTTGGTACTGCTCAATTAATATCCAGGCCTGACACTGCAAGGTTCTCCCTTTTTTTTGTTCTTCATCAACCTGCTCTTCCCATTTAATGTTGATGTTGGCCGTTTTTGGCCTGGAATAAAGCATTGGAAAACCCTTTATTCACTATCTGAACTTTCGCTCACTGCTTTGTTCTCCAACTGCACCCATACGCCACATTAAGGTAACTCAATATGCCGATCCCAAAAACAAATCAGCGGCTCCTTCAGGGGTAGCGCTACACAAGCAATTGGAGACTTAAGTAAGCTACCATATATACTCGAGTATAAGCCAAGTTTTTCAGCACATTTTTTTGTGCTGAAAATGCCCCCCTCGGCTTATATTCGAGTCACCTTTTTGCACCTGATCTCCCAGACTTTGGGGACCCAGTACCAAACTTGGCACACATGTAGCCTCACTATTCCTCTACAGGTGTACAAAGTTTGTTGTCCGGGGGATCTACGGCCGGGGGTCACCGATTTTCAAAGCCGGGCACCCCTTCCATAGACTCCCATGTTAAACGGTAATTTCTCTGGTGATTTGGGGGACCCGGTACCAGCTGGAAGTAGTTCCCCTGGACACATATGTAGCCCCATTTCTCCTCTACAAGTGTGTAAAGTTTGTTGTCTGGGAGACCTATGGCTGGGGATTTCTGATTTTTCAAACCCGGGTACCCCTTCCATAGACTCCCATGTTAAACGTCAGTCTAGTCATAAACACAGTGAGTCATGGACATAGTGAGGCATGGACACAGTGAGGCATGGACATAGTGAGGCATGGACACAGTGAGGCATGGACATAGTGAGGCATGGACACAGTGAGGCATGGACACAGTGAGTAAGGCATGGACACAGTGAGGCATGGACACAGTGAGGCATGGACATAGTGAGGCATGCTCATTGACACAGTGAGACAAAGAGAGGCACAGTGAGGCATGCAGATAGACACCCTAGGCTTATACTCAAGTCAATAAGTTTTCCCAGTTTTTTGTTGTAAAATTAGGTGCCTCGGCTTATATTCGGGTATATGTTATTTCAAGAACTAAGGTGTTACAATCAATTTTAACAATTATATAATCAAGAGGAACAAAAAAATGAAAAGTTGTTAAACTTTTAAATTTTAGAGTGATAAATAATAAAGAAATAGTATTAATTACTACGAGATGCAGTAACTTATAATAGGACATTAGAGCTTACTATCTATTATTGTGTTATAATTAAACATTGTAAAAGTGAGTGTTTCGCTACCATTTTTTATATAAAAAAAATAGGAAAAAATAGGATAGAATAAGAAGAAAAGACTAAAAGGAAAGTAGAGATAAGAAGAAAAAAGTCGGGATTTGTAGAGGTTTCCGGGGATTTCTTGAGAGAGAGAGAGAGAGAGAGAGAGAGAGAGAGATCCACCAGATTTTGCTTTCCCCAAAATCAACCCCCCTATATTCTCATCCTAGAGTTGAGCTTTAACTAATACATTTGATGATTTTAAGTGATTCCTTATACTCCATATTATGTAGGGTTTTGGTGCTGTATGCAGCCTTTTGTTTTCCCTAAAAGGTCAGCTTTTGTCTCTTTTACCCACAGAACATTGTTCTTGTAGTGCTGTGGGACATACTGGCTGTCTTATTTATTGGTTGATACATTTATTTTAGAGAAGAGTGGTTTCTGCTATGGCAAACTCCCAGGATTTTTTTTTTGTTCATTCTGTTAATGTCCTGATTCAAGTTTCAATTTAATACTAAAACTAGCCATATACAGTGAGAATTTTGTTGAAAAATTGACATTTGTGGTTTCTATTTGGTAAAATGTTGCTTATTGTAATATGCATGTGCTAGGTAAAGTTTGATCTGGAAGTAGAGCTTTTGTCGTCTGTTGTGAACATTCGTCCGTTTTATATATGGTATTTGGTAGGGTTACATACATAATCATTTAGGGTTGTACTTTAGGGACCGATACCGATCATTTGCGCAAGTACTTGTACTAGTGCAAATGCTACCGATGCCTGACCCGATACTTCTCTATTGCAAGAGAGCGGCGGGGTGGCGAGGGGGCGGAGAGCGGGCGAAGAGTGGGCGGGGGGCGGAGAGCAGTCCTCAGGCGGGTAATAAGTGGCTGTAATTAGTTCTTACTGTTCTCTATCATGTCGCGCTGTTCCCGGTGGCCCTTCCCCTTCTCTCTTCTCCTCTCGTTGTACGCTTGTTACATCATCTGAGATGGACGGGAGGAGGGGCCGTCGGGGAATAGTGCAACATAATAGAGGACAGTAAGAACTTATTACAGCCACTTATTACAGATGTGAGCCGCTTCCTGCGCTACTCTGCATTTAAAAGTAAACTGAAACAAAACAGTGCCCTGCCGTGCCCAGATGTGCCCAGTACCCTGTGTCCAGTACTCTGATGTGCCCCATACCCTGTGCCCAGTACCCTGACCACCAATGTAAGAGACATCCTTCCCACTGACCACCAATGTAAGAGACATCCTTCCCACTGACCACCAATGTAAGAGACATTCTTAAATTTGAAAACTGTCCCATTAAAAAAAAGTATCGGTATTCGGTATCGGCTAGTACATGAAAAAAAGTATCGGTATTCGGTATCGGCTAGTACATGAAAAAAAGTATCGGTATTCGGTATCGGCGAGTACATGAAAAAAAGTATCGGTACTTGTACTCGGTCCTAAAAAAGTGGTATCGGGACAACCCTATAATCATTACATCAGATAAATAAGAAGGTCCCAGAAGGGCACTCTCGGCATCACCCATTCGTCTTTGTTTAATTCATAGTGTTCTGCTGGATTTTTCTGTTTTTAAAATATGCTGTTTATTGCTACATATTGGGTAAAGAAGAATGGGTGAAGCTGGGAGTATTCTCGTGATTTTCTTTTCTATCGTATGGATGAACCGAGATAATACAGTGGGGGTGCGTCCATACAGGTGCCGACCCCTCTCTCCAGCCTCCCCCTGTATAACCAATGGATTGATTCATAGCATGAATCTATCCATGGCCACCGCTGCCTCCCCCTATTCAGGCGGCATATTTTTTTAGAATCTATATTCAAACTAAATGTTACCGCTGTATGTGCTCTATGAACGTGTGTTAGGTTGAAAAGTTCCACATGTATAGATATGCATCATAATTAGTAGTCAAAATAAATGAATATGTAGATCTATAAATACATAATACAAACATAAAATCATGCACACAACACGTAGCACATTAATATACTCTTGATCGATATCCCCTTAAGAAAAAGAAAAAGAAAAAAGAAAAAAGCTTGTTTATTGATGCATTTTTCTATTGTAAAGTATGTGGAATGTTTTGTCCTTCCCTTGGATTTTTTTCTTTCTTTTTTATTGGACATTGTTGCCCTAGAATACATTATACTGCTAATGTACAGTTATAAAGCGTGTATGCATGTAGTTATGATTTTCTTTATCCTCCATTACATTTTGAAATTCTAAAGGATTTGTCCTTCCCTTGGATTTTTTTTTTCTTTTAGATATTGTGGTCCTTATCTATATTACAGTGTGTAGTGTACTGTTATAAAGTATTAAAATATATATCCATGATTTTCTTTATCCTCTGTTCCATTTGGAAGTGCTGAAGGTTTTGTCCTTCCCTTGGAATTTTTTTTGGTCCTATTCTATAGGGTGGTACATGATGTTTAATTATATGGTATAAATGTACGTATCCATGATTTTATTGATCCTCTGTTCCATTTTGAAACGCTTAAGGTTTTGCCCTTCCCTTGGAAGTTTTTTATTTGTGGTTTGGTGGTTCTAATCTATATTACAATATTTAATGTACAGTTATAAAGTATGTATTTTTTTACATGTATGTATTATGCGTTTCCCGACTGGCTCGCGTACATATACGGGCAGTGGCGGTGCGTCCATAGAGGGCGCCGGAGCGCCGCCCCCTCTCGCTTCCCCACTGCCACTGATACAATACATAGATTCATGCTTGGAAGGATTTTTGTATATCCGCTGCCGCCCCCTGGTGAGATGGCCGGCCCCCTGGTAAGTGCCGGCCATCTGAATAATGGAAGCTGGTTGGCTGTGGAAGTGCCTATCAGAGCCAGCTGTCAGGCTGTAATCGGCTTCCAAATACTTATCCAAGGGACGCACGGGGGGTGCATTCCTTGGATAAGACTGACAGGCGTCTCAGCCAATCAGGTTCACCGGTTCTGGCTGAAGCATCATCGAGAGCGGGAGAAGACATCGAGGGACCATGGAAGGAGGATGGCCGACCACAGAAAGGTAGGTGCCGTGCTGTGCCAGGCGGGGGGGAGGGGCAGCATTTTACAGGGCACAGTGGCATCAATTACTGGGGCACAGTGGCGATAATTACTGGGGCACAGTGGTGACAATTGGCACAGTGGTGACAAAGGGCACAGTGGTGACAAAGGGCACAGTGGCAACAATTGGCACAATGGCGACAATTGGCACAGTGGCGACGATTAAAGGGCACAGTGGCGACAAAGGGCAAAAAAAGGGCGAAACATTTTGAGCACCAGCCGCCACTGTATACAGGGCAGAATGGCTACCCTGCACGAAACCCCGTACAGGTACGGGGTTCCTTTAACAGCCGGCGGAGAGCGATCGCGTGCACGAGCGCCAGCACAGGGATTTGTGTGGGGATTTGTGTGTGTAAACAAATCCCTGTGCTGTCAGAGGAGAGGAGACATGTCGTTGGTTCCTAGTAAGTAGGATCAGCGATATGTCTCCTCTCCTACTCAGTCCTATCCCCATACAGTTAGAACACACTGAGGGAACACACATTTAACCCCTTGATCGCCCCCTAGTGTTAAGGGGTCCATATAGTGAACTTGGTGTTGAGTTATGCCCTGTACACACAATCGGACCTTTGTCCGGCCAAATTCACATCGGAATTCCCACGGAATTTCTCCGATGGGGCATACACACGGTCAAAATTTCCGATGGAAAAAGTCAGTCTGACTTTTTCCATCCGAAATTCCGAGCGTGTGTACGAGGCCTCATTCACTTTATGGTCAACACAAAGGACAAGGGGGCACTCTTTACTTCTAGAGGAAAAGAGATTTCAAAATACGGAAAGGTTTCTTCACAGTTAGAGCTGTGAAAATGTGGAATAGACTCCCTTCAGACGTGGTTCTGGCCAGCTCAGTAGATTGCTTTAAGAAAGGTCTGGATACTTTCCTAAATGTACAGAATATAACTAACATTACTAACATTTATAGGTAAAGTTGATCCGCGGAAAATCCTATTGCCTCTCGGGGGATCAGGAAGGAATTTTTTCCCCTGCTGTAGCAAATTGGATCATGCTCTGCTGGGGTTTTTTGCCTATCTCTGGATCAACTGTGAGTATAGAATTGGGTATATGGGATTGTACGATATTTTTTATTTCATTATTTTTTATGGTTGAACTAGATGGACTTGTGTCCTTTTTCAACCTGACTAACTATGTAACTATGTAACTTTCTAACCCCTTCCCTACCAGTGTCATATACACAGTAATTAGTGCATTTTTATAGCACTGATCGCTGTATAAAAATATGTCAAAAGTGTCCGATCTGTCCGCCGCAATGTCGCAATACCGCTAAAAATTTCAGATCACAACCATTACTAGTAAAAAAAATTATTATAATTAAAACGCCATAAAAATGCCATAAATCTTTACCACAATTTTTTTTTTTTTGTATAATCTTTATTTGTGAACGGCATTATAGTACAGCACAACACATGTTGTCAGGAGCATTTTGCAGCAAACAATAAGCCGTTCATTTTCCAACATAACATAAAAAACAAATGAACAAATTGACAAATTAGACATCGAGACACAATGAAATGTATAGGCACATCGAGACCCAATTATTCTAAATAATGTCGCTAAGGCCCAGGGGCCGGGCAGCGAGGCAAAAGTGGAGGCCACCCCAACGCATAAAACACAACCAATAAAACTAAATAGAGGAAAAAAAAAAAAAAAAATCCAAGCGTGGGGGTGGAACATCTAAGGTCTCACAGCGGTTGATAAAATGGGCAACCGCCGAGGAAGGGGCAAGGACCGGAGGCCAAACCAGCCGGTCCACTGGACAATATCTAAACAGTAAACAGTATGCCAGATGAGAGGTAGATCGGCCGAGCGCGCACGAGGGAAGGGGGGTCTCCATGGACCTCCGACATACCTTCCCACACGCAACAAATCCGACCGACCCCCACCGTGGTCGACGCGCCCATCCCGAGGTGGCAAAACAAGTGCCCGACCCCAAAGGGGGTCAAGCTGCCCCCCGGCAATGGGACATCGAGTCCGTTCAGCCAGCCGGGACCTCCCGCGCTCACCCCTCCCCCGACACATCACCCACCAGGTCACTCAATGTCATTAGATCACTAGGAGAAAAGCGGAAAGGATTAGAGCAGTGAAAGAGAGCGAGAGGGGAAAAGAGAAAGAGAAGAAGAGGAAGAAGAAGAAGTAGGGAGGGGTTAGGATCAGAGTGAACATACCTGAGGTCAGGCGTCCGGCTCCCCCCCCCGCACCATTTGCCTCCGTCCATCCTGCATTCCGCATCAGCTGAAAAAACAAACCAAGGGAGAAAGGGCCACCCAATGAGGTCCAAGCCATCCGGCCGAGGGCACCGCAGTTAACTACAGGGTCCGAGGTCTTTGCTTAAGTGAGGGGTCTGCTAACTCCAACAATGCCACATCCAGACTGGAAGTGACATATCCCGGGTCCGAGGTGTACGCCGCCCAGGCCGACCAGGTGCCGGAAAACCGCTCCCGGGTATTCCTGCAGGTGGCGATCCAGTCCTCCGCCTCCCGTATCTCACCAACCCTGCGGATCCATTCCTCCCTGCTGGGAACTTGCGGGCGCTTCCAGTATATTGGAAGTAGCCGCTTCGCTGCGTTCAAAAGGTGGGGCAGTAGACTGCGCCTGTACTGGCTCGCCGGCAGGGGAGGAATGTGCAACAGAAAGTGGATCGGGGAGAGGGGGACATCCAGGTCTAGAATTGCCTTGATCTGGGACTGTATGTCTAACCAGAAAGGCCTGATCACTGGACAGTCCCACCAGATATGCAGGAGTGTACCTCTGTGGCCACATCCTCTCCAGCACCGGTCCGACGTGGATGGGTAGATCCTAGCTAAATCTGCTGGCACCCGGTACCAACGCGACAACAATTTATAATTTGTTTCCTGGGTCTTGGAATCAATAGAGCTGGACCTGGTAAATTGGTACAGTTGCGTCAGTTGGCTAGGAGTAAAAGTCAAGTCCAGGTCCCTCTCCCAGGCCCTGACAAAAGTGGGTTTCTGTGTAGACGTCGCAGAGCTGAGCAAGCGATAGAGTTCGGAAATCATGTGGGGGATCGGTTCCTCTTCAATAAAGAGGCGTTCAAAGTTTTTAAGTGTGGAGGTGTCCCGAATTGAGTCCCCATGCGTCGCAAAGAAATGGAGTAATTGTCGGTAACGCCAGAAGTCCATTGGAAAGGTCCCGTGCCGTTCTCTAAGTGTCTCTAGAGGCAAGAGCTTACCGTCTCGCAAGAGTTTACCACAGCTAGCGTTACTATCGTCAACCCACGGACCAAAGAAAGCCGCCTGTTCCCCTGGTGGAAACCACAGGAAGCCACCCAACGGGGCCAATGGGGACACGGGGGGGGCCAGGGCCAGTCGAGCGTTAAGCCGATCCCAGACTTGTAAGGTCTGAGTTGTCAGCGGGGAGGCAAATTCGGACAGCCCTCTATCTCCCCGGGACAGCCACGGGGCATAAGCTAGGTTCCTGCCCGCCATACACTTCTCCAGGGAAACCCAGAGCTTGGAGGCAGTGTGAAAGCGCCAGTTGAGTACCCTCTGGAGGATAATTGCTCTGTGATACCTTTGGATATCTGGTAAGCCCAGGCCTCCTGCCTCTCTCAGACGCGTTAGTAGTCTAAGCGCAATTCGTGGTTTACGGCCGTGCCATATAAATTTCGATATGAGACAGGACACTTGAGTAAAAAATACCCTAGGGAGTGACATAGGTATCATCTGCATGTAAAATAGGATGCGGGGAAGGATATTCATTTTCACCACGGCCAGCCTTCCCAACCAGGTAAAAGCCGTCTTGTTCCAAGTGGCCAGGTCGTTTTTCACTGCGGCTAGCAAGGGGGGGAAATTGGCTGCATATAGGGTGTCAAATCTGTCTGTCAACCGGACTCCTAGATATTTCAGGGCTGATTTAGCCCAAGTAAACGGGAAGGCAGCCTGCAATCTTTCAGCCAGCGAGGGGGGTATTTGAATCGGGAGAATTTCCGATTTTGAGTAGTTAATTTTGAAATTAGAGAGCGTCCCAAAGTGGTTAAGTTCCCGCAACAGATTCGGCAACGAGATCAGGGGCTCCGTCAAGTGGAATAGCACGTCATCGGCATAGGCCGAGAGCTTATGCTCTGTATGACCCACTGTCAATCCCTTAATATCAATATTAGCCCGTACGGTGCGTAGAAATGGCTCCAGCACCAGGGCAAATAAAATAGGCGACAGAGGGCACCCCTGTCTCGTGCCATTTCTGATCGGGAATCTGGGGGAAAGGAGTCCGTTGACCTTGACTTGTGCACATGGGTCTGAATATAACGCCATGATCCAGGTCAGCATGTGCGTATGGAGGCCCATAGTTTCCAGTACAGCTCGCAAATAAGTCCAATCCACCCGATCAAACGCTTTCTCAGCGTCAGTAGAAAGAATGAGATACGGGGGAGAGTCGGGAGAAGTGCGTGCCCAGTGTATGAGCTGTATAGCTCTAACCGAGTTGTCCCGGGCTTCACGGCCCGAAACAAACCCAGTCTGGTCAGGGTGGACAATGAGCGGGACTAGGTGTTTCAGTCTAGTGGCCAAAATCTTTGCTAAAATTTTTACATCCACATTAAGGAGTGATATGGGCCTATAGCTTTGGGGCAAAGTTGGGTCTTTCCCTTCCTTGGGGATGACTGAGATGTGGGCCAGCAGCGCCTCTCGAGGGATAGCATTCCCGTCTGCTATGGAGTTGAAGTAGCTACACATCGACTCCGACAGCAGAGGTAGGAAACGTTTATAATAAGCCTTAGAGAACCCATCGGGGCCAGGGCTCTTACCATTGGGCAGAGACTTCACTGTTGTCTCTATCTCAGCAGGGGTAATAGGGGATTCCAGTTGGGAGCTTTGCTCATCCGTCAGCGAGGGGAGGCCCGACGCCGCCAAGTAGGCTTGAATTTCCGTCAGTCTCGAGTCAGGGGCCCCCTGGGAGCGTGTCGAGCTTAGGTCATAAAGGTCAGCGTAGAAGTCTTGGAACCCAGAGGCTATTTGGGAGGACCTGACCACGATGGAACCCGAGGGTAAGCACAACTTGTGCACCAGCATTTGCGCACGCTTCTTCCTAAGAGCTCTAGCTAGCATTCGGCCGCATTTATTGCCATGCTCATAATATTTGTGTGACATATAGCGCAATTGTCTACGGGCCTGGCGGTCTAGCAAACGCAAGAATAGCTCCCTTATGTCAGTCAACTCCCGCAGAGCCTCCGGGTCTCCAGTGTGCTTATGTCCCCGTTCCGCCTTTTGAAGAGCCTGTAACACCCTATCAAAATCAGCCTGCCTGGCCTTCTTAAGTCTAGATCCCTGAGAGATCAATTCCCCCCTCACCACTGCCTTATGTCCCTCCCAAACCATCCCCTTGCTCACCCCTTCGGTCGTATTTTCCCTAAAGTAATGAGATAGTACGTCCGCGACGCCCGAGACCGCCACCTCATCGTCTAACAGGGACTCGTTCAACCTCCACGACCAGGTCCTACGGGTCTCCGGCTCAATGGCCAACGTAGTCGTCACGGGGGCATGGTCAGATATAGTGAGATTCCCAATAGACGAAGCTTGAAGCACCTCCAGGGCCAGGTGGTCAACGCAGATTAAGTCAATACGGGTGTATACGTCATGAACCTTCGAATAATAACTATAATCCCTATCTTAGGGGTGAAGTACACGCCAGCTGTCAAACAGGCGATGGGTCTGCAAGGATTTACGAAAATGCCTAAGAAAGGCGTGTGAGTGGGAGGGGCGTTTATGAGAAATGTCGAGCTGCGGGTCAGGACTGACGTTGAAGTCACCTCCCAAGACCAAAATGCCCTCCCTGAAGTCCGCCAGGCTGTCTAGAGTGCTATCTAGGAAAGAAAGCTGACCCGAATTGGGGGCATAAACAGTAGCCACAGTGATTTTCTGACCCATGACCGAACCCTTCAGGAAAACGTATCTCCCCAAGGGGTCAGTTCTGCTCCCTGTGACCTGGAAGGGGCAGGACTTGTGTATGGCAATAGCCGTGCCCCTCGATTTTGTGTCCGGTGAGTTACTCAAAAACCATTGATTGTACAGATGGGTGGGCAGTTTGGGCAATGACCTAGGTGTAAAATGCGTTTCCTGTAAAAGGATCACTTGTGCTCCAGAGCGCTTCAGTTCCCACCACAGCTTATTACGTTTACATGGAGAGCAAAGACCTCGGACATTATAAGAGAGTACCTTAAGTGACGCCATCAGAGAATCCGTCGGCTGGAGGCTGTCTTATCGCGTAGACGGGCACGGTGCGGGGAGTGGAACCGGAGGACGTTCCTGTGAAGAGGACAAAAGGAAGAGAGAAAAAGCAAAAAGGAGAGAAAAGGAAATGGTGAGAGACAGAAAAAACAGCACATATCACATATGGTAACATGGGGGAGAAAACCCCACACCAAAACAACAAGGGGATGAACCCCGGGGGCGGCCTCATAGAGGAGGAGTCCCCGAGGCCCATTCCCATTTCCAAAAAGGAAAAAGTACCTAGGAAGGTACGACCTATGGGGGGAACGTAGGTCAACATCGAGAGGGCAGGACACCAGGGCCGGCCCCCGCACACCACCGCACAGTGAACTTAAAACATTCAATTAGGAGGGGAGACAGAATGCAAACCTCAAAAAAAATAAAATAAAAAAATTAAAAAAAATAAGTGAAAGAGAAATCAAGTCAGGTGGGCAACTAGGATTCCAAGGAAGTCATCAGGGGGGGTCCGGGTCAGGCAAGGGGGGATAAGGCCACAGCGTTACCTCGTCCACAAAGGCGGGTTCAGTTCAGCAGCTCCAATTGTGGCCCCCAACCCCAGCAACAAGGCCTGCATAGTTGCACAGTGTAACAGTGCCCAAACCCACACCATCAGGACGGGGACGGCCCTCCATGGACCAATCAGGGAAGAAACTACAAAAGTGGCCACAGGTGTGAAAAAAGGTCCCAGAAGAAGGGGCAGTTAGCAACTGGGGAGCAGAAAAAAGGGGGGCACCAGGGTCAAGGGTCCGTTAGTTCCCGGGGGGTTCTGAACCTCGGGGGGAGGTGGTAGAAGGACGTCTTCGGTCACGCCTGCGACCCCGACGGCCAACTGGCGTCCACGGTTGTGGGAGCTGCAGGTGGGGGTGCTCAGACAGTCCCCTCCAGTCAGGAAAATCCACCGGTTCCAGCTCGAGGGTATCCAGGAAGTGCGGGAGGTCATCTTTAGTGCGCAGCGTGGCTTGTTTACCATTCCTGGATGCTTGGAGGTAGAAGGGGAACCCCCAACGGTAGGTTAGACCTGCTTTTTGCAGAGCTTCCAGCAGCGGGCGAAGGGCTCTGCGCTGCATGAGGGTACGTCGTGAGATATCTTGGTAAAAGGATAATTTAGCCCCATCAAAGTCAAAATACTGCCTTCCACGCATCTGTTGCATGATCCTGTCCTTCAGAGTGTACTTGTGGAGCTTGCATATCACGTCTCTAGGATTATCAACATCTTGAGAGGGGGGTCTCAGGGCCCTATGTGCGCGGTCAATCTCGATGACCGCAGTTGCAGGCAAACCCAGGATCTCCCTAAACACGTCCACCAGCGTAGGGACAATATCTTTGGGAGCGGTGGCTTCCGGCAGGCCGCGTATGCGGATATTTGCCCTCCTACTGCGGTTCTCAAAGTCATCTAATTGGCAGAGTAAAGCTTCTATTTTCTGGTCTTGGGCACTACACTTGTCCTGCAGCATGGAGATGGCTGGCAAGGCCTCATCCAGTCTCTGCTCCACTGACTCCAATCTAGCCCCCAAGTGATTGGTGTCCGCCTTAAGCTGTGCTATGTCTGCTGTAAACGCTTTCTCCACTCTGGCAGTGAATCTCTCCAGGTCTGCACGTGTGGGGAGAGACCAAATATGGCGTTTCAGGTCTCCATCACTAAGCACATCCACTATGTCAGGGCCCTGATCATGGGATGTGGAGGAACCCGGGGAGGGCGGAGGAGCAGTATCACTCACCAGCTCCGGAGAGTGTATCTGAGAGTCCTGGGGCTGCTGCTCAGCCGCAGCTTTCTGTGCTGCCTTGGAAGCTTTCGTCCCCCTCGGCGTCGGCGCCATCTTGGAGGCTTCAGGGCCCGGTCCGCGGGTGCCGCCAAAGAAGGCTTCTAAGTGTTCCTGCCGGGTCCCGTCCCCCCGCGACTGCTGGGATAATGCCCGCCGACCTTGGGACATCGTCTGCGTAGATGCAGGGGTGATTCGCCCCTCCGTGCTGCTGATAGTAGCGGCGGTGTACGAGGAGCTGAGGCGATGTGCGTCCTCACTCCTCCATAGCCAAGCCACGCCCCCCACAATTTTTTTTTAACCAAAAGTATGTAGAAGAATATATATTGGCCTAAACTGATGAAGAAGTTTGTTTTTTAAAAACATTTTTGGGGGATATTTATTATAGCAAAAAGTAAAAAATATTGTTTTATTTTCCAAAATCGTCGCTTTTTTTGTGTATAGCTTAAAAAATAAAATCCACAGAGGTGATAAAAATAGCAACAAAAGTTTGGGTACAGCATTGCATGACCGTTAAATGAAAAATTGTAATTACCATTTTTAAAGCGACTCAGGCCTCGTACACACGACCGAGGAACTCGTCGTAAATGAAACATTGTTTTCCTCAACGAGTTCCTTGTTAGGCTTGTCGAGAATCTTGACAAGCTTTCTTTTTGTTTCAATCGTTTTTATTGGGTTTAACATGAGTACAAGTACAATATGAACATTGTACGTCGCGCAACGACGTTACGGATTAACATCCCTTAGTGAGGGAAACATAACTTCATCAACAAATTAAAGGTAATCATCATATCTTAAACATACTGTATAAGCACTGTGGTCTCCACCCCTTCCCGGCCACCCCAAATGGGCTCTATTTGTGGTCCAGGAGGGGGGGGGGGGGACCGTCATCGTATACATATGGAGGGGGATAACCCCCTCAAGGTGTGCAACGGAGATTTAAAGGTTCACATACAGTTCAGTTAGACGGTGGTCACATTGTTCGGTCATTGACAAGCTTTCTTTACGTACACACTGTCAAGACAAAATCTTGTCGTTCTCAAACACGGTGACGTACAAAACAGGTACGACGGGCACTATAAAGGGGAAGTTTGATTCCACTGGTGCCACCCTTCTGAGCATGTGTGGGTTTCTAAGCATACACACGAACGCGTTTCTCGTCGAAAACCAGCCCGACGAGGAACTTGGCGAGGAAATTGGGACTCCCGACGAGGAAAAAAGAGAACTTGTTCTCTTTTTTTCTCATCGAGTTCCACAACAGTTTTCTCGATGAAAAACATACACACGACTGTTTTCCTCGGCAAAAAAGCTCTGCCACCAAGTTTCTTGATGGATTCTGTCGAAGAAAACGGTCGTGTGTACGAGGCCGTTCTCTTTTTTTTCTCGTCGAGTTCCACAACAGTTTTCTCGATGAAAAACATACACACGACCGTTTTCCTCGTCAAAAAAGCTCTGCTACCAAGTTTCTTGATGGATTCTATCGAGGAAAACGGTCGTGTGTACGAGGCCTCAGTGACAAATTGTAAAAAGTGCTCTGGTCAGGAAGGGGGTAAAACCTTCCATGGCTGAAGTGGTTAATGCATATATGATTTTCTTTATTCTTTGTTCCATTTTGAAATGTTCAATGTTTTGCCCTTCCCCTGGAAGGATTGGGGTATGGTGGTCCTAATCTAGATTACAGATGGGGAACATTGATGTGACATCAGTAGCTCTGGAATTAATCTACCATTCCCCAAGCCAATATTTTTGCAGTAAAAAAACAAAAAGCGTGTATCTTGCGGTATAAGACAGCGAATTGTCCTTTTGTAGTTATACTACGATGTGTTATAGAGAAGCCCGCTCCTCTATTCCACCATTCTACAGATGTCTGCTGCCTTTGCATAAGTACTCCTTTCTTTAAAACGTGTATTTCCAGATCCGTTAGGCACGCTTTTGAAGTTTCGTAATACTGAGCGTATTAATATCAGATTCTGGATTTATTTGCCATGAAAATGTTTATAATTTAATGTGTGAGGCTTGTTTTTGTCTAAGTAGGAAATTAAAAGGTTTAATATATATACCGGTTGGAGCTAGTAAAAGGAAAGCCAGCAGGCAAAATGATTCACGTCTGGATATAAATCCAATTCAAGAGATAATATCGCAATCACAGTTTTTGAATAAAATTCAGCCAAAAATAATAAAAACTTTAACATTTCCATATAAATCCACTAAGCAATTGAAGATGTACACACAGAATCGTGCTACTGCGTAGAAAATTCTCTCCATGGTGGCTGAATCTAATTTAAAGCTGAACTTCTGTCAAGTACAAAAGACACGCATTAATGCAGCTCTGTAATCATTAATACATTATTAACCACTTCCAGACCGCCGCACGGCGATATACGTCAGTACTTTGAAGCGGGATATCTCTGTTATGGCAGCAGCTAGCTGCCATAACCCAGGTATCCTCGTCTTCAGCGGGCGGTCCGGTTTCCGATAATGGTGGTCTCTGCGGCGGATTCGCCACAATAACATGTTATCGGCGGTGGGAGAGGGGCTCCTGCCGCTTACCAGAGCCGTCGGCAGTGTCGGAGGCGATCGGGTCCTCTCTCCTGCTTGGTATGGATACGAATAAAGGGAAGATGGTCCCCACCCGTCTCCATACCATAGCAGGGCGGAAGCGACGTCAAAACGTCACTTCCGCCCATAGCTCTTAAAGGGCCATTTTTTTTTTGTCATTTTGTCAAATTACATTTTTTTTTATTGCATTTTAGTGTAAATATGAGATCTGAGGTATTTTTGACCCCAGATCTCATATTTAAGAGGACCTGTCATGCTTTTTTCTATTACAAGGGTTGTTTACATTCCTTGTAATAGGAATAAAAGCAGGCCCAGACTGGGACAAAAAATAGGCCCGGGCAGCACTTTGCGGCGGTGGTTAATGATGGGATGTGGGGTTCCAGCACCTTGTACCTCTAGACCCCTTTACATTACACAGCACCCTGCAGCTCTGGACCCCTTTACTATACATAGCAACCTGAACCCCTTTACATTACATAGGACCGCACCTCTGGACCCCTTTACATTACACGGCACTCTGAACCTCTGAACCCCTTTACATTACACAGCACCTTGCACCTCTGGGCCCTTTTACATTACACAGCACCCTGCACGTCTGGACCCCTTTACATTACATAGCACTGCAACTCTGGACCCCTTTACATTAAACAGCCCCCCACAGTTTGTTACACAGACACCCCTCTAACATTTCTGGACCCCCTGGATGTTACACATACCTCCCTATAGTACAAACTGCCTCCCTACAGTGCAGACCCCCTCCCTACAGTGCAGACCCCCTCCCTACAGTATAGACTTCCCTACAGTACAGACCCCCCTACATTACAGACCCCCTCTACAATACAGACCCTCTCTATAATACAGCCCCCCCCCCTACATTACAGCCCCCTCTACAATAGAGACCCCCCCTACATTACAGAGACGTGACCCGCGGGCCGCCGCTGCCCACCGAGCATATGCCGGGTATGCCCTATGGCCAGTCCGGGCCTGAATAAAAGTGACCCAAAATAAATAAAATAAAATAAACAAGAATCTTTTTTTTTTTTAAAGCACCCCATGCAGATAAACTTGGGCGCAGAAGCGAACGCATACTTGAGCAGCACCCGCATATGAAAACGGTGCTCAAACCACACATGTGAGGTATCGCCGTGATCGTTAGAGTGAGAGCAATAGTTATAGCCCTGGACCTTCTCTGTAACTCAAAACATGCAACCTGTACAATGTTTTAAACATCGCCTATGGAGATTTTTACGTGGCAATTTTGAAGCGTGGCATGTTGGGTATCAATGCAAATGCAATGCAAAATAATTTCCGAAACATGTCGGGTATATGTGTAAAAATCCAATTGTCTGATCTCAATTTCTTTTGAGCAGCACTTTGGACCATTAGTTTGGGTTATTATATATATCATACTTTGTATATGTCTATTCATTGATGTATTGCTACAATATATTTTTAAGCCTATTGTGTTTTTATACTAAATTTTGATCCTTTATTTTCTTAGTTCTGAAATTTAAAGTCCAAGGGGGCATCCCCGAATGCACTTTGGTGCATGTCCTTTATATGATGCTATATAAGATGCTGGCAGCTTAACACACTATTTCAATTCCCACAATTCTCTTCTCTATAACATGTTGGGTATCAATTTTCTCGGCGCAACATTATCTTTCACAAAAAAAAATGGGCTGACTTTACTGTTGTCTTATTTTTTTATTAAAAAAAGTGTATTTTTTCCAAAAAAAGTGTGCTTGTAAGACTGCTGCACCAATATGGTGTGACAAAAAGTATTGAAATGAGCACCATTTTATTCTCTAGGGTGTTAGAAAAAAATGAATATTGTTTGGGGGTTCTAAGTAATTTTCTAGCAAAAAAAAACTTGTTTTTAACTTGTAAACAACACATCCGAAAAAGAGCCTTGGTCCTTAAAGTGGATGTAAACCCTCTATACACCCAGTGAAGTGAACAGCCTCAGATGATATACAGAGATTAACCAAATCTCCCTACATAGGTTTTATATGTATATCTGCTGTCTTCACATTCATATACTGTTTAGAAAGTTCAGATTTTGTTAGGAGATTTTCTCTTCCTGGTTAACACAGAGTGTGATGTCTGGGCATACAGCCAAGATAGCTAACATTGCTGATTGGAGGAAAGGCACACACCCCCTCTCCTCATAGGCAGAGACTCTCAGAGCTGTTTTGTAATAGGAGCTGCTCTCTGCTACTCTATTTTAGCAACATCCTTTGACAAAAGATTCTAGCTGCTTTTGTCTGAAGTTAAAAAATATGTCAGGAGTTCTAAGGCTGATAACAGAGGAACCGTTCAGAAGAGAGCTATAAGACTTGGCTCATTGAAAAGAGATAACAAAATACTGCAGATATATGTGCCCAGCTCAAGTTTCAGGAATCGGGTTTTCATCCACTTTAAGTGGGTAAATGTAATTTTTAATTACAAGCAGTGTAAGTATCTGAATTTGACCTGAAATCAGCCTCTAGCAGTCCCTGTAAAGCAGGGCTGGAGTGCGAGAGGAAGAAGCAATACAAGGAGCCAATCGTTTCATGTGTTGAGGAGAAGCATGCTAATGGGAGGAGAGAGCAGTGTGGCAGAGATGAGCTCATTACTGTGATGCTTCTCCTTTCGCTGTCCAGACACAAGCTGGGTTGGGTCCAGGATGACCTGGGCTCAGGGGAAGTGGATTCAATGATGTTGGTCTGAGGACATCTAACAAATACTGCACAGAAAAATCTCTGGATTGAAGCCAATATTGCAGAAAGAGTTGGTGTTATTTTTTCTTTTAATAGGCTGCTCATTTTTACTATATTATTTGGAAGGAGTTCTGCTTTAAAGTATAATACTACTGCCAGAAATGTGCAGGCTTCTGTTGAAGACCTTCTTCTGAGAATGCTATTTCCCAGGTCATTTCTGAGTCATTGACTTAGGAAAAGCATGCAGACTGAAAAGAATGAAATGATCACTTCTGATGTGCAAACTTTGTCTCCTATCAGTGTCTTCGGAAATTGTAAGTTGAGGAAAGTGGAAACGTAGCACTGGATACATAAGGTTATCTTTATAGTAATAAATGTAAAAAAAAAAGAGAGAGAAAAGGTTGAACTTTATAGGCAACATTGGACAACGTTTGTTAACCACTTGACCTCCGGAGGATTTTCCCCCCTTCATGACAAGGCCATTTTTTGCGATACGGCACTGCGTTATTTTACCTGAAAATTACGCAGTCGTGCTACGTTGTACCCAAATAAAATTGATGTCCTTTTTCCCCCAAAAATATAGCTTTCTTTTGGTGGTATTTAATCACCTCTTCGGTTTTTCGTTTTTGCACTATAAACAAAAAAAAAAAAAAATAACAATTTAGAAAAAATTTAATAAATTTTACTTTCTGCTATAAAACACATCCAATAAAATGTAAAAAATCTAATTTCTTCATCAAATTAGGACAATATGTATTCTGCGATATTATTTTGGTAAAACAAATTCCTGTTAGCGTATATTGATTGGTTTGCCCAAAAGTTAATGGGCCGGATTCACGGAAGAGGGTGCATCTTTTGGCCAGCGTAGCGCTTCTCATTTGCGCTACGCCAACGTTACATAGTGAGGCAAGGCCAGTATTCACAAAGCACTTGCTCTGTAAGTTACGTCGGTGTAGCGAAAATGGGCCGGCGTAAGCCCGCCTAATTCAAAGTAGGCAGGTAGTGGGCGTGCTACATTTAAATTAACCGTGACCCCATGTAAATGAAGGGCGTTCCGTTCCTGGCAGCGGTCAGTGACTTATAGTGGAACTGCGATATTGCGGCGGACAAATCGTACACTAACTGACACTTTTGACGCTTTTTGGGGACCAGTGACACTAATATAGTGATCATTGCTAAAAAATATGCACTGTTACTGTACTAATGACACTGGCAGGGAAGGGGTTAACATCAGGGGCGATCAAAGGGTTAACTGTGTGCCTAGCCTGTGCTTTCTCACAGTGGGGGAGGTAATTTTACTATGGAAAGGCATGGGGGCAGGAACACAGGATCAATACCTCCCCTACTGACAGAACGGCAGTTCACCATTCTGCCTGTGTAGACAAAAACTCACACAAACCTTACTGCATGATTGTAAAATGATGAGCTGAATAACGGTGCTCAGGCTTGTTGTGTCCCATAAACTTCAAAGTAGCAAGAAATGCCGGAAACTCGATTGCTTCTTCTTAAATCTTTATTGAGCACTAACAACAGTGCAACATCTAAAGTGCTAACATGTTTCGGCCGGAGCATTCCTCATAGCAATTCTGCTTGTGTACTCTACAATCGGTGGATTTCAGTGGACATCGAGCCCCCGATACCTGCTGCTGGGCTCCTGCTGTGTGTGATCACAGCGGGAGCAGGTCGGTGGTGGCGCATGTGCACACCCTAGATCCAGAAGTGTTGGATCACATACTAGGTACGTGATCTGGCACAGAGCGGTAGGGCCGCCATCAGGGGGGTACAGGCAGTACACCTGTAAGGGGCCCGGAGGTCCCCAGGGGCCCGAATGGCAACCCCTTTTTTTATATATATATATTAAAGGGCCCAGAGGGCCCCAGGTGGCAACCCCCCTTCTTTTTTTTTTATAAAAAAAAATATTATTTTTTTATATAATAATTTGTTATTTTTGTTTTTATTAAAGGGCCCAGAGATCCCCAGGGCCCCAGATGGCAACCCCCCCTTTTTATATATATATATATATATATATATTTTTATTTTATTTTTGTTTTTATTAAAGGGCCCAGAGGCTCCAGGGCCCTGGATCCTGGATGGCAACCCCCCCCTCTTTTTTTATATATATATATTTATTTATTTATTTTTTGTTGTAAGGGGCCCAGAGGTCCCCAGGGCAACCCCCCTCTTTTTGTGTTCGTTGCCAGCACCCAAAGCCCCCTGACCTCAATTTTTTGGGCCCCCCCCCCTGGTTCTCTACTCCATAATTCCTGCAGAATGGCCACCTTGCCGCAGCATATCTGCAGCGGACGGTTAGGAAGCGGTAAAATTGATATATTTTACTAATAAACAGATAGTAAAAAATGTGTCAATAAAATCATACATATAGATGTAGAAGTACAAAGTTTCCATATCACAGCTAATAATATTGTAAGCTAGCATGTAAAGAAGTCCTTGTCCATCACTGCGTTTCACTTGTCTACTTCCTCACGACACACAAGATGACAGACAAAATTCACATGATGCAAATTACATTTTGTATATGTAGCATTACCCCCGGAGGAGCTGCTGTCTCCCCCGAATTCCTAGGGGTGAATGATGCGTATTGCATTTAGTAGAAGTAAAGGAATGTCCATAACAGGTGCTCTTTGCTGTGCTCTTTATTACCCAGCCGGGTAAAAACAATAACTTGTAGTGAGGAAAGTAAAGTTGAAGAAGAAAGAGAACAGCAGATTCAGGCGTGATGATAGGGAAACAGTCCTGCTCCCAAGCGTAACACTTTCTCTGCGCCATCCCTGCCGGAGTGGGTTTAGTGTACCCGGACAGGCCTCTCTTACTGACCTGGCAGCCAGAGTATCACTCGAACGTTTGTAGGATAAAGTCTCTGCCACAGACCCTCCTTGGTGAACTTCAGAGAGACACCCCTGCCACAGGACCTCTCCGATTTGGTAGTTACGGAGATAATCCTCCTTAGATGAGTTACGCCTGGATCTCCTTCAACTTGTCGCCCAGGTACCGACTGACAGGTGATCAATCCTTCAGTGTCCGGCTACCTTGATCCCCGGTGGTTTGTCTAGGCCCTTTTAGATCACCAGCCTCAATAGTGCTCCTCAGACGGACTCTCCACCGAACAGCAAATACAGCTTGGGATCCGCAAAGGTGGGTACCCAGTCGCTCACTGGGTCCCCGTCGCTGTTCAGATGCTCTGGGCCAACATGGTCCCAGAACCAGTAACACCGCGTTCCACGCACGCCCCGACCAGGTAGGCCATAACGCCGGGCGCCTGTGATGTGGTCACCCTAAAGGTGGGTGCCACATTAGAAGAAGAAGACCCAGAACCAATGGCGTCTGCCTCATAAATACCCCTCCCCAGCATGCACAGCGAGATCAAACCCTCCTGATTGGCTGCTGGGAAAGAGCACCCAAACCTTGACTCCACTGCTGCCACCTGCAGCACTGGGGTTGGAAGAACTCCCCAGTGTAACAGAATAGCCTACAGCACAGCCAAGCTGAGACAGAGACCCTGTTTTGCACTTGACAATTTGGATCAGAGTTTAACTATACTCTCATCTCCCTCTAAATTTAACTAGCACCGGTACTATAAAGTACACAGGTGCTACATATACATCAACAAATATATGTCCAATAATATACAGTTACATAGATATCCATAAAACATGTGCATTCCCACCGTGCCTAGATAGGCAATTGTGCATAAAGGGATGCTCCCTGGGCGGGCACTGGGGCAAAAAGGAGACAGACGATCCAATCAGCTCACAGAGATCAACAAATGCTACAATAAGAAATAACCAAGAAGTAGAAAACAGAAATGTCAGACTTTAGGAAAAATAATTCTCTTACAACTTCATGCATTCTCTTTGTGTATGTCAGAAACGTAAAGGCTAAATTCACCATTGGAATAAGTTACATGTTTAACCCATATCTTGGTATTTGTAGTTTCAATGGGCCGTGGGGGGTGCTGATGAGCGCTTTGAGAGTCCACTGGTGTCCCCCAGCGTTCAATAAAAAAATTAATGTACAGAGGTACAGGTTGAAAGCCGGAGGACATGTCTGCAGGAGCCCACATTGCACCCGTGATCTACTGATGCTGGGTGCAATGCTTTCCAGGCTCCTGCAGGAAAAAATATTAAATGCACATTTTTGTCTGCAAAAAGTATGTGCACTTATTTTTTCTGTAGGTGAAGTTATCCTTTAAATAACAGGCATCAAGGCTGCTGATTTTCCCGCTGATGTTTTATTTTCAACAAAAGATGTATGGAAGGAAAAAGCCAATGTGACATCTACAATGTTTTTATAATGTTGTACAATACCTTGATCTTACATAAATGTGTTTTTATCCTTTGATGTTCTTTTGCTGTGTAAGATGTGCCAGCCCTTCGAAGAAAAGTGTCTGTTGATTTACAAGCACAATGTAAAGTCTCAGATGATGTACATGGTGGCTGGTTGTTGAGCAGAGACGTCGCTGTCAACATTGGAGTGGTTGAGCAAAGAAACCCAGAGGCGGCCTGTCCATTAGGGGCGCCAGAGCGCACTTCCCCATCTATCCACGGCCGACACCCCCATGCTCTATCCACGGCTGCTATTTTGACAGGACACCGCCACCCCCTATTCATGTGTCTGGCTCCTTTCAGGAGGCCGGGTGCATGAATTACAGCGACAGGGTGTTTTTTTATTTAAGCCATAGGCTCTAATATTAATTTGCTGTTGTAACACCTGGGTGGGCTTCTGGCGCAATTCTCTGCGCCATAGGCTCTAATCGGCTTCAAAACAGGGTGGGCTAGTGGCGCAGAGAATTGCACCAGAAACCCACCCAGATGTTACAACAGCAAATTAATATTCGCTATTGAAACACTGATCCTCAATCCGGCCAATCAGAAGCAGGTCTAAGACCCATTGGCCAAAAAAAGAAGAGTACCAATTGGTCGCCAAGGAGGAGGGAAGAAACAGAAGCCGGTGCAATGCCCGTGGAGAGATGAAGAAGGGAAAGCCGTCGCTGTTGCTAAGCA
The DNA here is from genome assembly GCF_905171775.1 of Rana temporaria. Classification (NCBI taxonomy): domain Eukaryota; kingdom Metazoa; phylum Chordata; class Amphibia; order Anura; family Ranidae; genus Rana; species Rana temporaria. The sequence continues at coordinate 178,729,579 of NC_053495.1, forward strand.
AGGGAAGCCTCTGGTGAAGCCCGGGAGAAGTGCTACCCACCATAGATGGGGTAAATGCACCAGACTCACCCGACCGACTGCCAAGCGACCGAACGGGGAGGTAGTGTTTGCCGCCCCCCCCAAAAGATTTTACCACCGACCACCACTGCAGTCATCCTATAAAATGATTGAAGGAGTGAAATGTGTTTGGCTTCTGCTGTCATGATCCCAAAACGGAGGATATCCTGTCAATCAAACATGGGTGCAGAGATCCAGTAGCTTCACTTTTCAGTGGAATCTCAGATTCCTGTAGAGAACCACATGAAAGCAAGTCATACAACCTTACCATGTATAAGTCAATCAAGGACAACCAGCCTGAGGACTTTGTATAGGGCTACCGAGATGAATATCTACCCCATCTAAAGCCTGGTACACATGGGCCGAACATCAGCCAGTATTGGTCGATTTAAAAGAAACATTCAGCCAGTCTGTACAGCAGCCTGTTGGATAGAAAAGCCAGCTGAATGTCCAAGTTCTGTTGAGTGAGTGAGTGAGTGAGTGAGAAACTTATATAGCGCTGCACATGCGAACTGAATCGCCTCTGGGCGCTTGGTGTCCATTTCTTTTTTAGTCCTCAGAAGAGATGAGTTTTGATCTTTCTCCTGAAGGCCAAATGGTTCTCCTCCAGCCGAATGCTGGTTGGTAAAGCGTTCCATAGTCTAGGTCCTTGGACCGCAAATCTTCTTTCTCCTTTGGATTTGTATCTGGCTTTGGGTATCTGGAGTAGATTTTGGTAGGTGGATCGCAGAACGCGATTGGGGTTGTGTGCTTTTAGTTTCTCGCATAGATATTGGGGGGCATTTCCCAGAATACACTTATGCGTAAGACAAAGTGCTTTGAAAGTGATTCTGTCTTTTACTGGCAACCAGTGAAGGGCTCTCATTGAAGGTGATATTGATTCCCAAGGTTTTTTCCCAGTCACAAGTCGAGCGGCCGTATTTTGAACGACTTGCAGACGAGTGATTTGGTACTTTGGGATTTCAAGATAGAGGGCATTTGCATAGTCAAGTCTGGAGTTGATAATTGTTCCCACTACGACTGCTATGTATTCTCTTGGGATAAAGGGAATGAGTCTGCGTAGTAGGCGCAGCAGATGGCGCGATCCGCTGACTACTGACCCTATTTGTGCATCCATTGTCATGTAGGTGTCGAAAATTACTCCGAGACTTTGACTTTGGTGCTAGGGGGTGATGATTTGACCCAGAATGGGCAGGGGTATCCATGTTGTTGCGGGATACATTTTTCGATTGGCGTGAAACAGGAGAATTTCTGTTTTCGAACCATTGAGTTTAAGATGACTCTTTGTCATCCAATTTTCTATCAAAGTAAGGCATTTCTCTTGTCCGAGATAATGATTAGGCATGTGCATTTCGTTTCGTTCCGAATCGAAATTCGGACGAATTTTTCATTATTCGGACATTCGGATGCATACGAATTCCCGAATTGCAATATTAATGAATTTACCGAATCCGAACGAACGTTTTCGATTCCGAATCGAAAACCCGCGGACGAAATTCGATTGTTTTTTTTTTTCGATTTCCGATCGAATTTCGTCCGCGGGTTTTTGATTTGGAATTCGAAAAAAATTTTTTTTTTTTTGTTTTTTTTTTGGAATTCCGATCGAATTTCGTCCGCGGGTTTTCGATTTGGATTTTTTTTTTTTTTTTTTTTTTGGAATTCCGATCGAATTTCGTCCGCGGGTTTTCGATTTGGAATTCGAAATTTTTTTTTTTTTTTTTTTTGGAATTCCGATCGAATTTCGTCCGCGGGTTTTCGATTTGGAATTTTTTATTTTTATTTTTTTCGAATTCCGATCGAATTTCGAAATTATATTCGAAGAGAGAATTTTCGAATTCGACCGGATTTTTCGAAATTCGGTCGAAAACGGACGAGTTCCGAAAACGAATTTAACACATGTAACGAACCTAACTTAACGAAATTAATTAAATAACGAATTAAAACGAAACGAAACGAAACGAAATTTTCCCTTTTGCACATGCCTAATAATGATCCTTTTTGTTTCGGATGCGAAAATACAATTGCGTGTCATCCGCGTAGGAGTGGTAGAGTAACTTTTGGTTACTGATGATTTCAAAAAGAGGGCGGAGATAGATATTAAACAGGACAGACGACAAAGGGAATCCCTGAGGGACTCCGCATGACACTGTGCATTTTTCAGAAGTGAATGGCCCCAATTTCACTATTTGTGATCGGTTTTCCAAGAAGGAGGAGAACCTAGCTAAATCACATTCCGCGACTCTGGCTACTTCAGCTAGCCGAGTCAGTAATAGTTTGTGGTCTATCGTGTCAAAAGCTGCGCTTAGGTCCAGCAGTACTAGAAGACAAGATTCTCCTTTGTCTGCTGCCTTGAGGGCGTCATCTCATATTTTGAGAAGTGCTGTTTCTGTCCCATGACCGGGATTGAAATGGGTCAAGCAATTTATGGGTATCTAAATAATGTTGCAGCTGTTGTACAACTTCTTTCTCCATTACCTTGGAGAAGACATTTAGGCCTGTTATGGGTCGAGGGTGGTTTGGGTCTTTGGGGTCGAGGGTGGGTTTCTTTAGGATAGGTTTAATTATACCTTGTTTCAGCAGGGTAGGCACCATGCCTTCCTTGAATGATTGGTTTATAAGCTGCGTGATAGCCGGTGCCAGAATGTCGGCACATTCTTTCAGCAGTTTGGTGGGGATGATATCATTAGGCGCTGTGCTATTTCGCAGGGTACTGATATTTTATGTGGCATTGATAGAAATGGGCTTTAGAGTGAAATTCGTTGATTGCGGCAAATTTATGTGGGTATTGGGTGTATGATTGCGGGGGAGGTTGAAGGAGGTTCTATTTTGCTGAATACTTTCACATATTTTTTCAATTTTGTTAATGAAATAATCCGATAATTTGTTGCAAAATTCTTGTGAATCAGAATTAGGGGCCTCTAGACAGACTGGGTTCATGGTCTGGGTGACTAGATTGAAGAGTTTGTGGGGGCGGTTTAGGGCATAAGCGATGATATTGGAGAAATTATTTTTTTTGGCTTTAAAGATTTCTTTATGGTATTTTTTTGTTATTGCCTTATAGAAGGTGTGGTTTTCCTCTGAAGAGCTTCTTTTCCAAGCTGATTCTGCTCTTCTACGCTCTTGCTTTAGCAACGACAATTTGGTCATTAAACCAGCTGGAGTTGTTTTTCCGAATGCAGGTTTTGCGTTTTGACGCTACTAAGTTGGCTGACTGTAGTAGAGCCTTGTTGATGGCGTCCAGTGTTTCTGTGGCCGTTTGTTGTTGTTGGATTGTTTTTATTTTGTTCCCTAGTGTAGTTTTGAAGAGTTCTGTGTGGAGCTTTTTCTGAGATCTAGTCCAGTGTGTTGTCACCGGTTTTATAATTTTTTTCAAGGGGACGTTTTTGGTAATTATGAATTTAATTGCATGGTGATCTGTCCATGGTAATGGTTCATTTTCCAGAATGTTAATTTCTAAATCTTGTCTGAAAATGAGATCGAGCGTGTGACCTGAAGCATGTGTGGGCCCACATACTAGTTGCTGCAGACCTAATCCTTCCAAATGGTCAATGCAGGCATCGGAGGCGGGATCCTGTGAGGAGTTGGTCCAGAGGTTGAAATCCCCGAGCAGCAGTATGCCAGAAAAACAGCAGCCGATCTGCATTTGATCAGGACCAATGTGTTCTGGTGGAGGGGGGCAGTCCCCCTGTCAGAACACAGTAGCTCAGTAGGGACAACACATAGCTAGTACAGCAAGCTCCTTGTTTTTTTTGTTTTTTTTCGTTCAGCCCACTGAGTTGAACAAAGAAAAACTGCCTAATGGGTTTTACTTCCTCTTTGTTTCCCTGCAAAGGTAAAGCATAATGGGCTACTATGCATTGCGTATTAGCCCATTATGTGTCATATACCTGGAACTGAAGCCTGCAATGTCCCCAATTTCCTAGCCGGCCGGAAGTGTCCATCTTCCTTACGGGGTCATGGATTCTGGCTCTGTGACTGGCTGGAGTCGCGTGATGTCACTCCCACGCATGCGCACGGGAGCTGCCAGTCACGGCATGACCTTTAATTGGAATGGCACTTTGTGAGTTTTCTACAGTGTGCATGCGTCGCATACGTCGCTGCATGCGCAGAAGAAACTCACGTACGGGGAATTGTAATTATCTCCTAAACCTTAATCTAGGCTTCAAAAATTGTTAATATGCAAGTACAGTGCTACCTAATGTGAAAAAGGTACCAGATGTGATATTAAACAGCGCTCAAAAATGAATACGTGAAAAATAATAAAACAACATATATAATATTGGTACAGTGACACAGTGAAAAATGTGTGAATAATCCACCCTCTAAGTGAGATAATATATACGTGTCCAAAATATGTGCAAAAATTGCACCAAAAATAACAGGTTGGCAAAAAAGTCCATAAACTGACTAGGTGAACATAAATAAAGTTCATAAGTGGAAAACAGAAGAAATTCCTTCACAATCTTCAGTGAGTGCTTTCACCACACCACAGTGACTACGTGCTTCCACCACCAGAAATGCAAACTCACCACAACAAATGGCCTGACACTCTCGTGTTTAGGCACACAGGCTTTTTAACTGACCCACTCAGTTAAATTGATGGAGCTCCTTCTTAGTAGAGTGGAGCATTCAGTTAAAAGGATGAAGATCCGATGCAAACAGAAAACTCCAAGATGACAGCCATATGAAATGAAGAGAGAGAGCACAATAGTGTGATATTGTAACACAACTTTTAATAACACACTAGAAATCTCCCAAAAGTTGCACTCACAAACATAACTCTTGTCAAAAGCAGTGAATGAATCCAAAAGTAACACGGTGTAAACACAAACGGAAATATTTTTCTCCAGGTGAACTAGTGGTCACAGCGGACCAACGAATAGCCCAAGTTATTACTCACAGCCCTTATGCAGGTAGTACTGGAGCTGCTGCTCAGGTAATTAAAGCGGTAGTTCACCCCCCCCGACACATTTTACCATCAAGACAGGCATTGTAGCGCGAGCTACAGTATGCCTGTCCCGATTTTTTTAACCCCGTACTCACCTTGTAGTCGTCCATCGTAGATTTCGGCTCCCGCGGGGAATGGGCGTGCCTATGGAGAGGGAGGATGATTGACGGCCGGCCCTGGCACGTCACTCTCCCCGAAGACAGCCGGAGTAGGTCTCGGCTCTTCACGGCGCCTGCGCACAGGCTATGCGCACGCGTCGTGAAGACCAAGCCTATTTCGGCTATTTCCGGAGAAGCGTGACGCGCCAGAGCCGGCCGTCAATCATCCTCCGTCTCCATAGGCACGCCCATTCCCCGGTATCTTCGATGGACGACTACAAGGTGAGTACGGGGGTAAAAAATTCGGGACAGGCATACTGTAGCTCGCGCTACAATGCCTGATTTTAAGGTAAAAGAAAAAAAAAAAATGTTCCCGTCGATAAGGTGAACCCCCGCTTTAAGCTGGTAGCAAAAACTAGCAGGTTAAGGTAGCGGTTGTGACTTTAGCAATCACACCCCGACATGTTTCATCAACTGATTTATTCATGGGGTTTATCTACCCCATGAATAAATCAGTTGATGAAACATGTCGGGGTGTGATTGCTGAAGTCACAACCGCTACCTTAACCTGCTAGTTTGGACGTGGAATGGTCTATTTTTTGCTACCAGCTTAATTACCTGAGCAGCAGCTCCAGTACTACCTGCATAAGGGCTGTGAGTAATAACTTGGGCTATTCGTTGGTCCGCTGTGACCACTAGTTCACCTGGAGAAAAATATTTCCGTTTGTGTTTACACCGTGTTACTTTTGGATTCATTCACTGCTTTTGACAAGAGTTATGTTTGTGAGTGCAACTTTTGGGAGATTTCTAGTGTGTTATTAAAAGTTGTGTTACAATATCACACTATTGTGCTCTCTCTCTTCATTTCATATGGCTGTCATCTTGGAGTTTTCTGTTTGCATCGGATCTTCATCCTTTTAACTGAATGCTCCAATCTACTAAGAAGGAGCTCCATCAATTTAACTGAGTGGGTCAGTTAAAAAGGCTGTGTGCCTAAACACGAGAGTGTCAGGCCATTTGTTGTGGTGAGTTTGCATTTCTGGTGGTGGAAGCACGTAGTCACTGTGGTGTGGTGAAAGCACTCACTGAAGATTGTGAAGGAATTTCTTCTGTTTTCCACTTATGAACTTTATTTATGTTCACCTAGTCAGTTTATGGACTTTTTTGCCAACCTGTTATTTTTGGTGCAATTTTTGCACATATTTTGGACACGTATATATTATCTCACTTAGAGGGTGGATTATTCACACATTTTTCACTGTGTCACTGTACCAATAATATATATGTTGTTTTATTATTTTTCACGTATTCATTTTTGAGCGCTGTTTAATATCACATCTGGTACCTTTTTCACATTAGGTAGCACTGTACTTGCATATTAACAATTTTTGAATTTATACTTTTATAGCAGCAGCTCATGTATATTTATTAATTTATTCATTTATTTTATTAATATCACTATAGTTCACATTTATTCTCCAGCTACGCGCAGTGAGGGTGGCTAAACTAGACGGCCCTTATTTCCACCCCCTTTTTTTCTTAATCTAGGCTTACCTGTAGGTGAAAGTGTGTTGTAAGGGTTTACAACCACTTTAAGGATTGAGGGACCTGCACTGTGTTTGGTCAGACATATCTAGGACATTGTTGTCTGTCTGTTATCTGAAGCATCCCTTTCGACTTCTTCCTAAAAGGACTTAATTCTTTGCAAAAGCTTTTGCTCCCTATTTTGGATTCCAAACTTTTAGCTACACTATTGCACTTTGCCTCTTGTATCAGGACTGGGTTGAAAAGTCCATTGTTCATAGTTGAGATCTAGTAATTACCAGCTCTGGTTGGGTTTGTATATGCCTATAATGGAATATACAAGTAGTTAAAGTAGTTGTAAATGCTCAAGTTTTTTTTTTAACTTTGTGCATTCTCTGCACAAATGAAAAAAACCTTTTCTGTGCAGCAGAAATCACACTAGTGCGAATGGGGCCTAAACGCCCCTTACCTACTGTATGTATGAATAATACTCTCAGGCCTCGTACACACGACCGAGAATCTCGTCGTAAAAGAAACATCGTTTTCCTCGACGAGTTTCTTGTCAGGCTTGTCGAGAATCTTGTCAAGCTTTCTTTGCGTACACACTGTCAAGACAAAATCTCGTCGTTCTTAAACGCAGTGACGTACAACACGTACAACGGCACTATAAAGGGGAAGTTCTATTCCATTGGCGCCACCCTTGGGGCTGCTTTTCCTAATCTCAAGTTACACGCTTTTCAGTCTGTTACAGCGTGACGAATGTGCTATCTCCATTACGAATGCTACTTTTTCCGAAGGTGCGCTCCCGTCTCATACTTTATTCTGAGCATGCGCGGGTTTCTAAGCATACACACTAATGTGTTTCTCGTCGTAAACCAGTCCGACGAGAAACACGTCAAGGAAATTGAGACTCCCGGCGAGAAAAAAGAGAACATGTCTTCTCGTCGAGATCCACAACAGTTTTCTCGACGAAAAACATACACACAACCGTTTTCCTCTGCAAAAAAGCTCTGCCAGCATTTTTCTTGATCAATTTTGTCGAGGAAAACTGTCGTGTGCGAGGCCTAAGAGGTTGATTTACTAAAGGCTGTGCACTTTGCAAGTGCCGTTGCACTCCACAAAGTGCAGTTGCTCCAGAGCTTATTAAATGAGCAGAAGCTCCGTTGACTTCTATCATCCAATCATGTGCAATCAAAAAAATTTAATTTTTTTTTCTTGAATTTCTATGGGTATTCGTTGCAAAGTAAAACTTGCAATTTGCACAATCTTTAGTAAATCAACCCCTTGAAGTTTTAGTCATACAAGTGTAAGGGGTTCTTGGACATTTAGAGAGAAGGTAATCTTTGACATACAGAGGACTGTCCATATACATGTTTATTTGCCTTTAGTAAATCAAAATACAAAACAAAATAAATCTGCGCTATCTAATAAGTGAGCAGCTGCAAAAACCAGTGGACAAAAGGAGAGTAACAAACTGAACATATAAATTGTAGCCTGAGTGATGAATAAAGAAGAACACTGATTGTCTATTAAACAAAATAATATGCCAAAAAAATTTAAAAAACACCAAGTGACAAACGTGTGAACAAAAAAACGAGTTAAAAATAAAAAGTCCAAAATGGTGAGAAGGCTTGCTTGATGTATGAGACTAGGTAAATGATAAGTGATAATTCACACTTGAACATGATGCACACTTGTGAAAAAACGGCCACCAATTCTGCAGAAGCTTACCGGACTAATTGAACCCTAAAGAGCTTACGCCCAAAGGGTCAACAAAGCTGTATATACACAATGGATGTGACAGTGCAGGACCAGATCTTCATGCGGCAAAAAGCAGCGAATACACCAATCAAAAGAAAGAGACGTCTAGTGCTTGAAGATGATAGCCCCCCCAGCGGTCAAACCAATGTGTTGGAAAAGAGTGGAACAGAAGAAACACATAGCGTAATACTGTAGGCAATGAGCGTTTTAACAATGGTTCGAAACACTTACATGAAAGTAGATGTAAGGAACACTTTGATCAAAGATGTGCGTGGCAGCAGTGGAATCACCCGACGCGTTTCACAAAAACTTGCTTCGTCTGGGGTATGTTTCCACTGATGCCAATCTCTCTTAAGTGTGCAATCTGACCCTGATCACAGACACACCCCCGGGGGCTCGTCCAATCGGAGACAGCTTCCGGGTTAACATTCCAAATGAAATTAAAATGTCTCTATGAACTTCTTGTAAAAATTCCCAACCCAATATAAAAAAGAAAGAAAAAAGGAGGGATAATGATCTCATTAAAAAATGTATTGAAATATTTTTAAAATATTTTTAAAATAGGAGAATAAAGTGGCCAATGAAAACCTGTAAACAACATGGAATAGCGCATAGCTGCCGGCAACCAATTGCGCACACGATGCGCCATGACGGTGTCACCTGACTCATCATGTGAGCCGTGACCTTCTGCTTAATGGTGCACATCGTACGGTGCGGGCGCACGTTGCATGACGTGCGCGGTGCGCTCCATTTCTGGGACCCGGAAGGAGAATTCTCCTTCTTGGCACATATAACTGCGCATGTGCCACGTGACACGCGTGCTGCGCTCCAAAGCACGCACTCTGCGTTTCAAGGCAGGCACGCTGCGCTCCAAAGGCGCGTACGTCAGTGTAACACCACGTGCGTTCCAGTGCAGATGGATGGGGAGGAACTAATACCTCACATATATTCAAAATTAAGGCGTCCCCACACCAAAAAGATTAATTTAGCCCACATGCCTAACATGAAACATGAAGAATGGTAAAATATGATAAACGAATGATCATAAATATAAGAAATATTAAGCATAAAAATACAATAATATATAGACGGAAAAAATGGAAGAAAGGGGGGGCAATCAAAATAGAGCAGCATGATATGACCTAATATCAAAGCAAACTGCTCTGTAGATGTCCTAAACAGGCACAGCTCATGGACGAATCCCTCACAAAAAACTCTGAATGGTGATCTCCCCTTGGACGAACCCCCATAAAGGTAAAATGACATAGGTGTATAAACATTAAATATTACAAAAACGAATATACACATTCAGAGGAAAGAAACGGAAAAAATAAATAAAATATGTACAGAAATAAAAATAAAAATTAATTAAATTAAATTGAATTAGGGAAGCATACCCACATATAGGGAGATGAATATACCCCATAAACAAAAAATTGGTGTCAACTTTAGGATTTATTAATAAAGGAATTGATGTCCCACTCGAGGTTGAGGCCTGATGGCGTGTGTGTTATCAACTCATAGATCCAGAAGGTCTCGAGTTGAGACACACCTCGAGTCTGAGGCCTCGTACACACGACCGAGGAACTCGTCGTAAATGAAACATCGTTTTCCTCGACGAGTTCCTTGTCAGGCTTGTGGAGAAACGTGACAAGCTTTCTTTGCGTACACACTGTCAAGACCAAATCTCCTCGTTCTCAAACGCGGTGACGTAGAACACATACAACGGCAGGGGAAGTTCGATTCCACTGGCACAACCCTTGGGGCTGCTTTTTCTAATCTCATGTTACTCAGTAAATGTGTGGTAAGAGACAATTTGCACTTTTCAGTCTGTTACAGTGTGACAAATGTGCTATCTCCATTACAAACGCTACTTTTACCGAAGGTGCGCTCTCGTCTCATACTTTATTCTGAGCATGCGCGGGTTTCTTGGCATACACACGAACGTGTTTCTCGTCGAAAACCAGCCCGACGAGAAACACGACGAGGAAATTGAGACTCCCGTCGAGGAAAAAGAGAACTTGTTCTCTTTTTTTCTCGTTGAGTTCCTCGACAGTTTTCTCGATGAAAAACATACACACGACCATTTTCCTGGGCAAAAAAGCTCTGCCACCAAGTTTCTTGATGGATTCTGTTAAGGAAAACGGTCGTGTGTACGAGGCCTTAGGGCTACCCCTCCATGGGGGAATAAACTGGTCAGTAATTAAAAATTGTGTACCAGTTGGATTCCTGTTGTGGTGTGATCTATAGTGTCTGGGCACAGTATGATGTGTGTCCCTGCTGAGGATTAGAGCTACATGCTCTCCAGCCCTCACGGAGAATGCACGGATGGTACGGCCCACATACTGTTTGCCACATGGACACGTGATAAGGTAGACCACATATTTAGTCCCACATGTACAGAAATGTTTAATGGGGTACATTCTCCCCGTAGCAGAAGATCTGAACTCCAAGCTTTTGCCACTGCCTGAGATGTTATATTTACAAACGGTGCATTTTTTGCATGGATGATAGCCCACTAATTGGTGGAAGAAGGAGGGACGGGTGGGAGGATTGATGATGTTGGGCGCAATTTTACTTTGGAGAGTGGGTGCGCCCCTGAACATGAATTTCGCCTGCTCAGGCAATACTGTACCCAAAAACCCGATCATTCCTCAATATCTTCCAGTGTTTGTTGATAATGGATTTCACCTGTTTATATTGAGTTGAAAAAGATGTAAGTAAGGACCACTTAAAACTATCATCTTGTTCTCGCTTAGGTTTAATCTCAAGCAGAGAGCTCCTGTTGGTCTCGAGGGTGGTTCTAAGATCTAATTCGATACTGTCAGGGTCATATCCCTTATCAATGAACCTTTGCGTAAGAATATTAGCCTGTACATTAAAGGTGTCAATGTCTGCGTAGTCTCAGAAATTGACTCTGAGGGACTGAGTTGAGCCAAGATGGATGATGGCAACTGTCACTAGGAATAAAGCCATTTCTTAAATACAAATTGATTACCTACAATCCTGATCTCAAGATCTAAAAACTGAATCATCTCCTGACTGGCTGTGTAAGTGAGGGATATGCCTCTATCATTATGATTTAAATGTCCCATGAAGATCTCAAGTGATGCCATACTGCCATCCCAGAGGAGAAGGATGTCGTCTATATAGCTAACCCACAGCACCAGCGAACCAGTGTCGTAGGCATAGACGACATCCTCCTCCCACATGGCCATGAAAGTTACAGAGTCGATCCCACTGACAATAGGTCGACCTGGTGGGTGAATGGGGTCTTTATGAACTTTGGGTAAATAATAAATAGTGGGTATCCTGGGAACAGTGGGAACTAAAAAAATGTTTCCTTCATATTTAAACCGGGAAGTGGGATAAGTGGACAACTTTATGTGTTAGGTTCGTTGAGGATTCTAAACATTTCTTTCTCATAGTCGAGCTTGTCTAAAATGTCTAAGCCACCGCCTTTATCCGCAGGGCGGATAACTATATCCTTGTTTTGACACAAGGATTTCAGGCTGGTGTTAGACACTGGATAGTGATGTAAACGCCTATCTGGTATTTCAGCTAGGTCTTTTAGGACGAGGTCCCTAAAGATGTTAACAGCAGCCGTGGCAGGAACAGAAGGGTTGAACAATGAAGGGTTGGACAACCCTGAATGTACAGTTCCAGACGTGGCTGCCCTAGGCTCATCTCTAATAGGATTGGCCACTTTAATCTCTTATTTTAAAAATATTTCAATACATTTTTTAATGAGATCATTATCCCTCCTTTTTTCTCCCTTTTTATATTGGGTTGGGAATTTTTACAAGGAGTTCATAGAGACATTTTTATTTTATTTGGAATGTTAACCCGGAAGCTGTCTCCGATTGGACGAGCCCCCGGGGGTGTGTCTGTGATCAGGGTCAGATTGCACATCTAAGAGAGATTGGCATCAGTGGAAACATACCCCAGACGAAGCAAGTTTTTGGGAAACGCGTCGGGTGATTTCACTGCTGCCACGCACATCTTTGATCAAAGTGTTCCTTACATCTACTTTCATGTAAGTGTTTCTAACCATTATTAAAACGCTCATTGCCTACAGTATTACGCTATGTGTTTATTCTGTTTCACTCTTTTCCAACACATCGGGTCCTTGGTTTGACCGCTGGGGGGCTATCATCTTCAAGCACTAGACGTCTCTTCCTTTTGATTGGTGGATTCACTGTTTTTTGCCGCATGAAGATCTGGTCCTGCACTGTCACATCCATTGTGTATATACAGCTTTGTTGACCCTTTGGGCGTAGGTTCTTTAGGGTTCAATTATTCCGGTAAGCCTCTGCAGAATTGGTGGCGGTTTTTTCACAAGTGTGCATCACGTTCAAGTGTAAATTATCATTGATCTAGGACAGGGATGGACTGGCCATTGGGACTACAGGGAGTTTCCCGGTGGGCCGATGGCTCAGTGGGCCGGCTTCAGTGACAGCGGACCGCTTCCCCCTCCGCTCCTCTGTCTCTCCCTTCCCGCAGCGCTCACCTCCCCTCCCTCCTTGCAGTGCTCACCTTGGGGGAACAGAGAAGCAGGGGGAGGACCAGAGGAGCAGGGGGGACGACAGAGGAGCATGGGGGAGGGGACAGACAGCTGACTCAACAGCTATGGCCTGGGAGTTTCTCACTTCTGCCTAATCTTGTCCCATAAGGGGGGGCACCGAACTGATTCCTTGCCCCGGGTGAAATAATGTCTAGCTTCCCCACTGGTACTGCCTATAAGAATACCAGTACCAGCTGTTCTACGGCTAGTGGCTAGTGAAGGGGGAGAGGGGACTTGGGTAGCCGGGGGGGGGGGGTGCGGGATTTGTCCGACCGCCATGGGAGAGACCTGTCAAAGTGGGCTAGTCTGGATGAAGTCCAGGGCCAAATTTTTGTCCCAGTCCAGCCCTGATCTAGGATCATTTACCTAGTCTCATACATCAAGCAAGCCTTCTCACCATTTTGGACTTTTTTATTTTTAACTCGTTTTTTTGTTCACACGTTTGTCACTTGGTGTATTTTTTTTTTTTTTGGCATATTATTTTGTTTAATAGACATTCAGTGTTCTTTTTTAGTAAATCAACCCCTAAATGTCCTAGAGCCCCTTACACATGTATCATTAAAACTCTAAATATCCAAAAGTCTGTTACACATGTATGAATAAAACAATAAAAGAGGTTGATTTACTAAAGGCAAATAAACTGTGCACTTTGTAAAGTGCAGTTGCCCTCTGCAAGAGCAGTTGCTATAGAGCTTAGTAAATGAGGGGAAGCTCTGCCGACTTCCATTATCCAATCATGTGCAAACAAAAATACTGTTTTTTATTTTCCTTGAATGTGATTGGGTATTCTTTGCAAAGTGAAGCTTTACTACCACAATTACTAAGCTTGGGAGCAAGTTGCTCCCAAGCTTTCTGAAAGTAGCCGAACCGCGAGTCGGCTCTATACGGCGCCTGCACACCGACTAGGAGCCGTGTAGAGCTGACTGCACATGTGCCGTATAGAGCCGACTCGCGGTTTGGCTACTTTCGAAAAGTCGCGACGCGCCTTATCCGCTGGGGGGAGTTTTTCTCAGCCACGTCAATCATATGGGCGAAGTCCCAGATGACATTGCGGCACTGCCCAGGAACACCTACTCCCGCGGGAGCAAGTACCCGGAAGAGGAAAATCCCGATAATACCGTATGTACACCCCCAAAAAAAACGGCATACTGTACATGTTTGAGGTATACTGAATGTAATGTTATATACTTGTTTTTTGGGTGAACCTCCGCTTTAAGCTCTGCACAGTCTATTTACCTTTAATAAATCAACCCCTAAATATCCAGGAATGCCGTACACAGGTATCAACAACCCTCTAAGGCCGCGTACACACGGTCGGTCCAAACCGAGGAAAACGGCCTGAAGTCCAGTTTCATCGGTCCAAACCGACCGTGTGTATGGCCCATCGGTCCGTTGTCCTTCGGTCAAAAATTTTAGAACTTACTTTAAAATCGAACCGATGGACCGCTGCCCGATAGGTCCAAACCGATGGTTAGTACACAAAAGCATCGGTTCAAAACCCGCGCATGCTTAGAATCAAGTCGACGCATGCTTGGAAGCATTGAACTTCATTTTTTTCAGCACGTCGTGTGTTTTACGTCACCGCGTTCTGACCCGATCGGTTTTTGAACTGATGGTGTGTAGGCACATCAGACCATCAGGCCACTTTAGCGGTAACCCAATAAAAAAGGGTCTGTCGGACCATTCTCATCGGTTTGGATCGACCGTGTGTACGCGGCCTAATGGATAACTAGCCCTTCACACTAGATGGTTAACATCCTGAATGTCAAAGACTCCCTTCACATGGACAGATAGCCTTCTAAATGTTCAAGAGATCCTTACACATGCATGGATAAAGCCTTAAATTTCAAAGAACCACTTATGTATGGATAACCTTCTAAAGGCCAAATAACAGAACTTAACATAAATATGTAAAATGCTTTAAAAATGTCCACGAGGCCCTGATACATACAGTATATGTATAATGCTTTATCATTCCTTACACACGTATGGATAATGCTCTAAATGTCAAAGAGTCCAATACACATGGTTGTACAGTGCTGTCAATGTTAACAAATAGGTATGTTATTTCTTGCTGGTGCAAAGCTTTAGAAAAATATGTGTTTTCCCTGAATATGTTCTTAACCTTTAACCTTTTTTTCAGCCAGATCCTTGAGCCATTATACTTGCTACTACTCGGCAGTTTTTCTTTCCCATCACAAATCACATAATAACAGCCATGCTACACATGCATCATAAGAACCCATCTAAAGGCCCTGACACTAGAACTATTTACATTGAGGGAAGGCAAAGACTGCCTCACACCTGGAGCAGTGCAATCACATACTGCAATTCTGGAATTAATTACTCCCCCCTGCTTTATCTCTGTGTGCATCACATTATTCCATTTCAAAGAATTCACAGTGAAACTCATACTTTATCCTTAAACAGCAAGCAAAAACACAGCTGAAGCTAATTACGGGCTGACCATATGCGCCGGGTTAGGTAATAAAATATGGGAGCACTGATATATGTAATGCTTTATTAAGCTATCTTTGATACAACAGCATGCATGGCAATTATGCCTGCAGGCTACTGAAGGCTACCCCACATTTATCTAAGACCACCCAATGAGTAAAACATGAGGGTCTCTGTACAGAGCGGAGCTCTGGTTTAACACAGCCAGGGAACGTCGAGATTCTTCAGCTAAACTCACAGACCTCGGAAATCTGAACTGTCTTTGTATTTAAAAAAGATCTTTACGTTAGAAAAAAAAAAAAAATCTAATAAACATTTGTTCAAAAGGCCTCTGCGGGTTTTATTTCCCAAAACATTTATTTTATTGAGGTTTTATAAGAAAAATGACAGAATTAATGAAAGAACATATTTCTCCAGCATGTCAAAAAAACATAATCATATTTTCCCATCTGACCACTAGGATATGAGAAAGAGATCAAGCACCGCCAATGGAAGTCATGGAATGTGGGGCATTTTAGAAAGAACAAAGGGCCAGATTCTGAAAGGACTTACTACGGCGCAGCGCTATGTACGCCGTCGTAAGTCCTAATCCGACCCGTCGTATCTATGTGCCTGATTCTTAGAATCAGTTACGCATAGATATCCATTAGATCCGACAGGTTTAGGTCTCTTACGCCGTCGGATCTTCCGTCGAATTCCACGTCGAGTATGCACGTTAGCTAGATACGCGAATTCCCGAACGTACGCGCGGCTGACGCAGTAAAGTTACGACATTTACGTTAGGCTTTTCCCGGCGTATAGTTGCCCTTGCTATATGAGGCATAAGTGCGGCGTACCAATGTTAAGTATGGCCGTCATTCCCGCGTCGAAATTTGAAAAAGTTACGTCGTTTGCGTAAGTCGTCCGTGAATGGGGCTGGACGTCATTTATGTTCACGTCGAAACCAATGACGTCCTTGCGGCGTACTTTGGAGCAATGCACACTGGGAAATTCCATGGACGGCACATGCGCCGTTCCGCAAAAACGTCAATCACGTTGGGTCACAGTAGTTTTACATAAAACACTCCCCCCAGATCCAAATTTGAATTAGGCGGGCTTACGCCGACCGATTTACACTACGCCACCGCAAATTACGGACCAAGTGCTTCAAGAATACTGCACTTGCCCGTCTAAGTTGCGGAGGCGTAACGTAAATCGGATACGTTACGCCGCCGCAAAAATACGCCGTTCTACGAGAATCTGGGCCAAACTGTCTTGTTCCATAACGATCTGTAGAGAATCTATCTCACTCCGTGCTGGTCTGAGGAACGACATGATTGGAACCTTGTTACCTACCTAATATACAGTAATACCTTGTATATCACTAGGTGCATACTACACAATTTGACTCTTGATACCTTGTACCAATTACATAGGAACTAACAAAGATCTTGGAAAATGAGGAGCAAGGCCGGCGCTACCATTAGGCAAACTTGGCAGCTGTCTAGGAAGCCCTGCTGCCTAGGGCGCCCGTCCACTGGTGTTCCTACT
Organism: Rana temporaria; assembly: GCF_905171775.1. Taxonomy (NCBI): domain Eukaryota; kingdom Metazoa; phylum Chordata; class Amphibia; order Anura; family Ranidae; genus Rana; species Rana temporaria. The sequence goes on from NC_053495.1 coordinate 178,746,518, forward strand.
CTCTTATCTCTGCAGCAAGCAACTAAGTCTCAGCATCAGCAGGCAGCCGCCGCTCCATTCGCACATAGGGCCGGATTCAGAGAGACTTACGACGGCGTATCTACTGGTAAGTCCGAATGAGCACCGTTGTATATTTAAGCGTATTCTGGAAACCAGATACGCTTAAATTTGGCCAAGATACGACCAACGTAAGTCTCCTACGCCGTCGTATCTTATGTGCATATTTACGCTGGCTGCTAGGGGCGTGTATATGGATTCACATGTCGAATATGTAAATGAGAAATATACGCCGATTCACAAACGTACTACGCCCGTCGCAGTAAGATACGCCGTTTACGTAAGACATATGCCGGCGTAAAGAAAAAACACTGTGTGTACGCAGCATAAGAGTAAAAACAAAGGCCAACACGTGAGGAGCTTCGTCAGAGCCACAAACAACACATAAAAACATTCTGCAGAATTGTGCATACAATATAGTCAATGCAATATAAGTGTGGTACAGTGTACAGTATAAAGGAAAATAATATACATGGTTTACTATAAAGACATGAGAAGTTAATAAGTGGCTTATATAAATATGTAAAAACTCTGTAAATACAATAAAAAAGTGGTTAAAAAGTTATGATCCAGGAAACATCTGAGATATAACAGTAAATATATAAAAGCAGCATATAAGTACAGACAAAATAAAAAATTGTAAAAAAAAAAAAAAAAAAAAAAACTATGAAGATCTTCCATTGGGGAGATATATATATACAGTATATATATTCTGATAATTCTGATAGAAGATGTATATGTTATTTGTAGTCCTGATGAAGGGGATCAGTTAAGACCACTAAATTTGTTAATACCCCAAGTCAGCTTTGCTCTTACAAGTAAATTACATGATTGACGTTCATTTATTTTAAAGGAAATGTACAGGAACTGACCAAAATACAAACACACAGAATGTTTCATTAAAGAGATATTAAAGGCAAAAACATATTATACTTACCTGCTCTGTGCAGCGGTTTTGCACAGAGCAACCCCAATACTCCTCTACTGGTGTCCCCCATTGGTGATCCTGGCTTCTCTCTCCTCCCTCCTGCCCCTAGAGCATAGAGCTTGCAATGGCGGCACCCAAGCAGGTGCGCTCCCAAGCTGATGCTCTGTCCATTCACACACAGAACCGCTGCTCAACCCCACCCCCTCTCTCTCCTCATTGGCTCACTGGCTGTGATTGCATACCTAGCAACTTTTTGAGACCGGAGAGATGGGAATGAGGGACACCTATCATCAAAGGTATACAGGTGTAGGACACACCCCTTGCCACTCCCCCTTAAAGGAGAATTGTACAAAAAAAAGTTTGGTTAAACCCACAAGTGCTTTTTTACCACTACTATTCCTTTATATTGGCTTTTGGAATTTACAAATGCAGCAATTTAGAAATCAGATAAAAGGTTTACAGCTGGAAAACACTTTTTCATCGAAAAAAAGTAAATTTTATATACAACTATATAGATCAGACCAAAATGAGGGACAAATGAAGAGCAAAGAGGGACATTGCTCCAAATCAGGGACAGTCCCTCAAAATCAGGGACAGTAGGGAGCTATGGGATTGGAGGGAGAGACCCAGCAGACCCATGGTTTCCATGCACAGCACTGGAGAAAGCACTGAAGAAAGATCAGGCCTACTGTCCCCACAAATGGCACTTCTATTGGTCCTCTTTAGACCCACATTTCCCTCCAGGCTTTCTTGTACCAAGGGCCTTTGTCTTGTGGTCCTCTCAATCCTTCCACAAAGTCCACTACTTTTCTGACATCCTTTAACAGTATGTATGTGACACATATAAATTAAACATCCACAACTGAATTTTATAGATTTCTGCAAATACAACACTGGAGACCTCACCAAACCTTTAACATGTTTTGAATATATTTGCAAACTTTCCACTGGTGGACAAAACATACGTTTATGGGAGAGGATTAAATCAGCTTAGGACTGAACAGCAAATATATATATATATAGGCCCGGATTCACAAAGCACTTACGCCGACGTATCTCAAGATACGCCGACGTAAGTACAAATGTGCGCCGTCGTATCTATGCGCCGACCCACATACTAAGATACGCCTGAAAATAGGCTTCCTTACGACCGACGTAACTTGCCTACGCTGTCGTATCGTGGGCGCATATTTACGCTGGGCACATTTGCCGCTCCAATTGATTTTCTATGCACATATGCAAATGAGGGAGATACGCAGATTCACAAACGTACTTGCGCCCGGCGCATAATATACGCGGTTTGCGTAAGTCGTACGTCCGGCGTAAAGTTATTCCCCATATATGAGGCGCAACTCATGCTAAGGTATGGACCAGGGAACACAGCCGTCGTATTTTACGCCGTTTACGTAGTACGTGAATAGGGCTTGGCGTAGGTTACGTTCACGTCGTAGGCAGTGATCCGTCGTATCTTAGGGAGTAGTTCCGACGTGATTCTGAGCATGCGCACTGGGATATGTCCACGGGACAGCGCATGCGCCGTTCATTTTAAGTACTTGTATGGCACTCGGCCCATCATTTGCATGGGGTCACGCCTCATTAGCATGGCTCATGCCCACTTCGACCTACGACGGCTTTCGCCGAGGGAACCCAGCGCAGTTTGGGAGGCAAGTGCTTTGTGAATTTGGTGCTTGCCTCTCTGCGCTACGTCGGCGTAGCGTATATTGGATACCCTATGCCGGCATAAATATGCGCCAATGTATGTGAATCCGGGCCTTATATCGTACATACAGCATTTCTTGCCTTTTAGATGATTCTCAGGACTGACTGCAAGGATTTTTGAAAAATGCCAGAGTGAGTCTGTCCTAAGGATATGATGAGCTCCCTCTAATTAACATACAATGCAAGAAGCTCAGCTACTAGACTCTTAACACTAGCCTCGTACACATGACCGGTTTTCTCAGCAAAAACCAGCAAGAAAACTGCTTCTTGCCGAGATTACCGTTCGTGTGTATGAGGCTTTCAGGTTTCTCGTCAGTAAATCTGGCCAGAATCTCAACGAGAAAAAGAGAATGACGTCATCAAGTTCTTTCCTTTCAAGAGAACCGCGGTTCTTTTGAAACGAGAGTCAGTACACTCGGGCGGCAAGAGATTCTTGCCAAGTGTCAGGGACTCACCTTCCAAAATCGTCAGCCCAGCATTGGGCTGAGACAGCGGCGTGCATCAGCGGGACGTGAACCCTCCTTGGCGCCAAAACGCCTTTAAAAGCTCAGTCCTTGCTTCCTGCAAGTTGCTGTCTGATCTGCAGTCCCTGATTGAACTTGAACCTGAGAACCTGCTTACCTGATTTGAACCTCTGATTGAACTTGTGACCCGGCTTGTTTGACCATCCGTACCTCTCCGATCCTGACCTCGGCTTCCATTGACCACCTCTTCTGATTGACCTACCATTGCCAGACCTTCCTGCTTGTACCCTGATTACTCTTCTGCCTGCTGCACCTGATTACCTGAACCATCTGTTGTGACCCGGCTTACCTGACTCCGCTTCCGTCTGTTATCAGTGATCCAATCACCTTCCAGCCTACCCGTCCAGAGGAAGTCAGCACCTGCTTCACCTACCCAGCACGCCGGCACTCCTACCCCGCCAGGCTCCTGAGTCTGCTGTTCCCAATCCGGCAGCTCACGAGCCGGAGCTGTAAGAGAGGCCTTCTCCTACCATCGGGCTCTGGCTACCAGGTACGTGATACATAACAGTATCAGACAGCCATGACAGAGCCCTCAGGAATGGCCCCGGCCATGGAGGAGATTTGCAAACACCTCGCATCCCTCACACAAGCTGTAAAGAACCTACAGGACGGCTACATGCGACTGGAAGGTCAAGTACAGAACCTATCCGGAGACACAGCTTCTACATCCGCTGCCAGATCATCTCCATCGGCCTCTGCTCCATCCGTAGTAATGCTACCGCCCGAACCCAGAGTTCCGATGCCAGAGCGATTCACCGGGGATCGTTCCAAATTCCGGGATTTTCGTAATGCCTGTCAATTATATTTTGCCCTTCAACCAAGGACTTTTTCCCTAGAAGCCACTAAAGTGGGATTTGTGGTTTCTCTTCTTCAAGGAGAGCCCCTAGCTTGGGCACACCGATTATTGGAAGAAAATGGCACCAACACAGAGACTTTACTAGCCTTTTTTCGGGTCATGGCACAAATGTATGATGATCCTCAGCGGACTACCACTGCCGAGGCCGCCCTGCTCGCACTTCAACAAGGCCGCCGAGCAGTGGAGGATTATGTCGCGGACTTTCGCCGCTGGAGTGCGGACACTCAGTGGAACAGCGCAGCTCTGCGACACCAGTTCCGCCTGGGACTTTCAGAGGCCTTAAAAGATGAACTGGCTCGCATCGGGGTTCCTGATACCTTAGAAGATTTGATCGACAAGGCTATTCAGATTGATCGACGCTTACGGGAACGACGGACCGAACGTTCTTCTCATTTAAATCGTCCAGTTTGGGTCACTACCAAAGCACCCATGCCTGCATCCCGATATCAACCACCTGTCTGCCCAAGTCCTGCCAGCTCCCCTCCAGATACTTCTGAGCCTATGCAACTCGGAGTCATGCGACCCACATTGCCTCCAGAAGAACGAGCACGCCGTCGTCAACTGAATCTATGCCTATACTGCGGTGAGCCCGGTCATTACGTCGCCAACTGTCCCACCAAGATGCGTAAGTGCCATTCCTCTGTTTCTCTCAACGTTTCCGCTCTCCCAGTCAATACAAACCACCTTGCTCTCTCTCTGTCTTTTCAGCTCCAAGGAAGAACGATTCCGGTCAACGCAATTATTGACTCCGGGGCCTGCAGCTGCTTCATTGATGCCGCCTTTGCCAACCTACACAATATTCCTCTTCGAAGGAAGAACTTCAAACTTTCCGTTTTTCTAGCTGATGGATCCCACATTAAATCAGGACAAGTAACACAAGAAACCCTTCCTCTACCCGCTACTACTTCCGCTCATCATAAAGAATTATTAATTTTGGATGTGATCTCCTCTCCTCTTTTTCCTGTAATTCTTGGCATTCCCTGGCTCCGGATTCATAACCCTCAGGTTGATTGGTCCTCTGGAACTTTGCGATTTCCTTCTCGGTACTGTCAAGAATATTGTTTACCTAAAGTACCTAGTTTTTCTCCCACTCTGCTATGCCTGAACACCGATCCCAGTTTACTCCAGTCCGTCCCGGAACATTATCACGAGTTCCTCGATGTGTTCAGCAAAAAGGGGGCCGACTCCCTACCACCTCACCGTCCTTATGACTGCCCGATAGAACTGCTTCCTGGGGCTGAGATCCCTTTTGGGCGCATCTTTCCATTATCCGAGAAAGAACAAGATGCTCTGAAAATTTACATTGATGAAAACCTAAACAAGGGATTCATTCGGCCATCCACCTCACCGGCGGGTGCTGGAATATTTTTTGTTGCCAAGAAGGATCAAACCCTTCGCCCATGCATCGACTATCGGGAGCTCAACAACATCACGGTTAAAAACCGATACCCGTTGCCCCTAATACCTGAATTATTCCAAAAACTAAGATCCGCCACCATTTTCACCAAGCTGGACCTGAGGGGGGCTTATAATTTAATTCGCATCAGAGACGGTGATGAGTGGAAAACTGCCTTTCGCACTCGGTATGGCCACTACGAGTACCTCGTCATGCCTTTTGGGTTATGCAACGCTCCTGCTACCTTTCAGCATTTCGTCAACGACGTGTTTAGAGACTTTTTAGACATCTTCGTCATCGTCTACCTGGATGATATACTGGTTTTCTCTGGCTCGTTAGACAAACATCGGGAGCATGTCTGCAGAGTTTTAAACCGGCTCCGCCTGCACGGCTTGTACGCAAAGGCAGAAAAATGCGAATTTGAGTTACACACCATTCAGTTCCTGGGTCTGGTGATCTCCCCGACGGGAATCGAGATGGACCCAAAGAAAGTGTCTGCCATTCTGGACTGGCCAGTACCTCTAGATAAAAAGGGGGTACAAAGATTTATAGGATTTGCGAATTTCTATAGACGCTTTATTAAAGGTTTCTCTTCCATCGTGGCTCCCATTACACAACTCACCAGACAAAATTTCCGTTTCCACTGGAACTCCGAGGCTCAGAAGGCCTTCGACACCTTGAAGGGACTCTTCACTTCTGCTCCGATCCTCAGTCACCCCAACCCGGTTCTACCTTTTCTCCTTGAGGTGGATGCTTCTGAAGTCGCTGTAGGGGCCGTTATATCTCAACGACTTGGGAACAAGGACTTAGTACACCCGGTGGGCTTCTTCTCCCGAAAACTCTCCCCTGCGGAGAGAAACTACGACGTAGGTGATCGTGAATTATTGGCCATCAAGGCCGCATTAGAAGAGTGGAGATACCTGTTGGAAGGTGCTGCACATCCAGTACTAATTTATACGGACCATAAAAACCTGGAATATTTAAGAACTGCTAAACGATTGAAACCTCGACAGGCCCGCTGGGCTCTCTTCTTCTCCCGTTTCTGTTTCCACATCACCTACCGTCCTGGATCAAAGAATGTCAAGCCAGATGCTCTGTCCCGAATGTTTGACAACCCAAAGGACACCTCTACCCCTGACACCATTCTTCCAGAAAACAGCTTTCTGCTATTACATGCCGATCTTATATCATTACTTAGAGGAGCGTCATCTGAATCTTCAAAACCTCCCAATATTTCTCTAGAGTCCAGAGATGGATTATTTTGGAAAGGAAGCCAAATTTTTGTACCTGAAAAGACCCGAGTCGAAGTTTTAAAACATCTGCACGATCACCCACTGGCAGGACATTTTGGGGTTCGCAAAACCCTGGAACTAGTACGCCGCACCTTCTGGTGGCCCGGCTTGGAGGATTTTTGCAAGTCCTATATCCGATCTTGCCCTATCTGTAACCGGAACAAGACACCCCGAAACCAAGCTTGGGGCCTACTGAAACCACTACCTGTACCCGATCGACCATGGAAAATGATCGCCATGGATTTTATTGTAGAACTTCCCTGCTCTGAGGGTTGTTCTGTCATTTTTGTGATTGTGGACCGTTTGACCAAAATGGCCCATTTTCTTCCTTTAAAGAATACACCTTCTGCCATTGAGACTGCTCGTGTATTCATTAAAGAAATCGTCAGACTACATGGGGTGCCCTCCAACATCGTGTCAGATAGAGGAGTTCAATTCACCTCTCGGTTCTGGAAAGCTCTCTGCAAGACGCTACAGATTGAACTTGCTCTATCCTCGGCCTATCATCCCCAGACCAATGGGCAAACTGAAAGAACCAATCAGACTTTGGAACAGTACATCAGGTGTTTTACAACGTTCTCCCAAGATGATTGGGTGTCTCTGTTACCCCTAGCAGAATTTGCGTACAATAACGCCAGTCATTCTGCTACGGGGCAATCTCCCTTTTTTGCCAACTATGGTTTCAACTTAACCTTTTTACCAGACTTTCTTTCAGAGTCCTCAGTTCCGGCTGTACAGAGCACTATGGAGTTCCTCAACCGCAATAACCAACTGTTACGGGAGACGGTGACCAAGGCCCAGGCTGACAGTAAGAGGTTCTTTGACAGGAAAAGGAGAGGTGAGCTAGATCTGAGACCGGGAGACCAGGTATGGCTTTCTACGAACAATCTTAGACTAGCCTGTCCATCCAAGAAATTGGGACCAAAATTTTTGGGACCCTTTCCGGTCAAAAGAAAGATCAATACAGTTTCATATGAACTATCCTTATCTGATTCTCTTAAAGTGCATCCTGTGTTCCATGTCTCTTTGTTAAAACCCGCAGTTCCAGATCCTTTTCCTAATAGGGGGTCCAAACCTCCCGAACCGATCCATGTCGATGGCAACGAGGAATTCGTGGTAGAGACTATCCTGGATTGTAGGAAAAGACAAGGACAAAACCAATTCCTGATCAAGTGGAAAGGTTATGGACCAGAAGACAATTCCTGGGAACCCGAAGGTAATATCCATGCCAAAAGACTAATACGTGCATTTTTTCTCGCTCACCCTGACAAAATGGCCCGACTGGGCATCCGGAGGTTGCCCCTTGGGGGGGGGCAATGTCAGGGACTCACCTTCCAAAATCGTCAGCCCAGCATTGGGCTGAGACAGCGGCGTGCATCAGCGGGACGCGCGCGTGCGTCAGCGGCGCGCGCGCGCGCACGTGCGCAGCGGGAGCGCGCGCGTGCACGTGAACCCTCCTTGGCGCCAAAACGCCTTTAAAAGCTCAGTCCTTGCTTCCTGCAAGTTGCTGTCTGATCTGCAGTCCCTGATTGAACTTGAACCTGAGAACCTGCTTACCTGATTTGAACCTCTGTTTGAACTTGTGACCCGGCTTGTTTGACCATCCGTACCTCTCCGATCCTGACCTCGGCTTCCATTGACCACCTCTTCTGATTGACCTACCATTGCCAGACCTTCCTGCTTGTACCCTGATTACTCTTCTGCCTGCTGCACCTGATTACCTGAACCATCTGTTGTGACCCGGCTTACCTGACTCCGCTTCCGTCTGTTATCAGTGATCCAATCACCTTCCAGCCTACCCGTCCAGAGGAAGTCAGCACCTGCTTCACCTACCCAGCACGCCGGCACTCCTACCCCGCCAGGCTCCTGAGTCTGCTGTTCCCAATCCGGCAGCTCACGAGCCGGAGCTGTAAGAGAGGCCTTCTCCTACCATCGGGCTCTGGCTACCAGGTACGTGATACATAACACCAAGAATCTCGTCAGGGAAAACTACGTTTTTTTCCTGACGAGATTCTTGCCCGTGTGTACAGGGTCTAAGGACAGACATTGTCCAAATTTAGTAATAATGAAACAGTACAGACAACGTTATTGGCAAACAAAGAGAAATAGTAGGATTTTACAGTGCTGAAAGTTCAAGAAAAGAGAATCTAAAAAGTCAAGCTGTCATTTTAAAATATGTTTTGAAGTTATGCTATGTGAATGGGGATATTTAACAAATATAAAGTAGGTGTTATGCCAGTTTGGCTGCAAAAGTGGAAATATACATTACCAATGAAGTAGTGGCATACAGGGTGATGAGGTGGTACATTGTCCCTTACATAATATGACATATAAGTCCCAATTTCTCTGGCAAGAGCTTCGGTGAATGCTCAGCTGATCATTGCTAGATAATGGGAAAAAAAAACACTCATTCCTTTCCTATTGATCAATAACAGTATAGATAATGTGGTTAATGAAAAAAATGTACAATAATTGTGAATGACGGACACACATTTCTACATATATGAGAGCCACATTCCATCCAGGAATAGATTTTAACAGTCTCAGATATGTTTAAGTTGTTGAAGTCAGGGGATGAAGGTTGGCTATCCTTTTGACTGGTCTGCCTCCCATAGAGTTTACATTCAGACCCCTTTACCCAATCATCTTCAATGGAACCTTCAACAATGGACCTACGCTATATTACCAAAAGTATTGGAAAACCTGCCTTTACACATGAACTTTAATGGCATCCCAGTCTTAGTACAAAGGGTTCAATATTGAGTTGGCCCACCCTTTGCAGCCATAACAGCTTCAACTCCTTCACATCAGTGCCTGACTTCACAAATGCCCTTCTGGAAGAATGGTCAAACGTTCCCATAGACACACTCCTAAACCTTGTGGACAACTTTCCCAGAAGAGTGAAAGCTGTTATAGCTGCAAAGGGCGGGCCAACTCAATATTGAACCCTACAGACTAAGACTTGGATGCCATTAAAGTTCATGTGCGTGTAAAGGCAGGCGTCCCAATACTTTTGGTAATATAGTGTATCTTCCTTCTCCTCTAACCCCCATCTTTTTCTCGTCCCTTGTTTTATTCTCATTCTTTTGATCCCACATCTTTCCTGACCTTATAGAAGAGATCATTGTGAAATCTTAGTTTCCTCTTAGTCTTTTATGATCTAGTTAATAGGCACATATGGCACGAAACCCGCATACACTGGCATAATACCTTTATTGGCATATTTCTGCAATGGTGATTGTGTATTATGTTTTTCTTTTGTTTTATAGGCAAATATAACATTACATGCAATTTAACCATCGTACACATTTTTCTGTATATTTACAAGTTGTCATATCAATAATTGTGTTTTCTTGCAAAATCTTAATAAAAACCTTTACGTTTTGCAAGGACACCCACACACACCCACACAGGTTCAACTGGATGGACTAGTGTTTTTATTGAACCTTACTAACTATGTAACATTGAAACAGAAAAATACCTGTTTTATATTTTTTTCATCTCAATGCTATTAATCTCCTCCAGCCTCTTTCTTTACCCACGCATTGTCAGTCCATAACACAAAATCCAACAAGAACATTCATCGCAGGCTTATAAAGGCTTTATTATTTTAATGAAAGTTTTTTTTTTTTAACAAAAAATTACGGTTGAAGATATATTAACATTATAAAGAGTTTTTGTAATTAGGTTTACCTCTACTGTACTTTAAATTGATTGTAAAGTCTATTTGTTTTGTCTTAACCAGTTCAATACCGGGCATTTTCACCCCCTTCCTGCCCAGACCAATTTTTAGTTTTCAGCGCTGTCGCACTTTGAATTAGAATTGCGTGGGCATGCAAAACTGTAACCAAATACATTTTTATTTTTTTCCCCCCACAAATAGAGCTTTCTTTTGGTGGTATTTGATCACCTCTGTGGTTTTTATTTGTTTGCGCTATAAACAAAAGAAGAGCGACAATTTTGAAAAAAAAAACACAATATTTTTAACTTTTTGCTATAATAAATATCTCAATTTAAATTTTTTTTTTTTTTTCCTTCACTCTAGCCGATATGTAATCTTTGTTAAAAAAATCGCAATAAGTGTATATTGATTGGTTCGCGCAAAAGTTATAGTATCTACAAAATGGGACCATTCGCATTTATACAGCGATCAGTGCACTGATTGCTGTGTAAATGTGACTGGCAGGGAAGGGGTTAACACTAGAGGCCGATCAAGGGGTTAAATGTGTTCCCTAGGGAGTGATTCTAACTGTGGGGGGAGGGGACTGACTGGGGGAGGTGACAGATCAATGTCCCTATGTACAAGGAAGACACCATTGGTCTCCTCTCCCTGACAGGACATGGATCTGTGTGTTTACACACACAGATCCACGTCTTTGGCTGTGTAACTGGCAATCGTGGGTGCCTGGCGGACATCGCGGCCGGCAGCCATGCGCATCGTCACCCAAATGACCTGTCGGGTGCGCGCATGCACCGCCAGTGGTGCATGCGCGCGCCCTAGCAGCCCGGGAGGCCCGAAGATGTCATATGACGGCCGCCCAGGATGGCAGAGTCACCTTGCGGCCGTCATCACTATACGCGGGATGGGAAGTGTGTAAAATAACAAACATGTTATACTTACCTGCTTTTAGCTATAGTATCTGAGTGGTCCCTTACCTCCTCTTCTGGAGTTCCCCGCCAGCAATCTCCGCAGTTCCTCTTCTCCGAGGGCCCCAATAGCAAGCCTATGGCTCCCTCTTCTCTAATTGAAGCTTGTGAAAGAAGGAAGAGGAGAGAGAAGACCCGCAGCCAGGCACAGCGCTGGATTGATACAGGACTAAGGTAAGGAAACCCATACCGGGTTTCGAAGAAGGGGAGCCATTCTGCCCCCATAAATACACGTGAGCCGGTCGGGAACCAGTTAAGGTAAAGAAAAACCTTTTGCCTTTAGACCCTCTTTAATATGGTATTTATTTTTATTCCGCTCTTGCTTTGCAGTAACAAATCCATAAGAAGCCATGGGAAGTATTTGCATAAGTAATGTTGCATTGGGAAATGAAATGATCAGCTATGTACCTGGTGTAATCAGGAGTACAGGCGAGTCAGGGAGATGCAGTCATAAAAGTACAACTGCTACTTGTAACCTGTGACACAAAGCAACAGTTTTTTCTTCTTTGTGTACAAGTTCAAAGGTTGCAAAGAATTCTAAAAACATTGCACTTTTATTGCATGCTGTATAGTAATAATCCAGTTGACGTTGAATCAGTAGACAGTGTTTGCATGATGGATCAATATGTTAAAGTGTACATTTCAGTAAGTCTGCATGAAAAAATTCCTGAAATGTCAGAAATTCCTGATACTGCAACACTATCAGTTTTCATACAAGTTACATCTTTAATCATTAACCCCTTTCTGCTGCTACAGGAGCACTTGATGTTGATCTTGCCATTGGGAGTTGGAGGTGGAGTTCCTGAAGGTGCAACCATAGTCCCACTAACTCACGGTTATATACGGTGTCCGGGGGCTGCTGGTGACAACAGCAATGCCCCATAGATGCACATACACTATATTATGAAAAGTATTGGGACGTCTGCCTTTACACGCACATGAACTTTAATGGCATCCCAGTCTTAGTCCGTAGGGTTCAATATTGAGTTGGCCCACCCTTTGCAGCTATAACAACTTCAACTCTTCTAGGGAGGCTGACCACAAGGTTTAGGAGTGTGTCTATGGGAATGTTTGACCATTCTTCCAGAAGCGCATTTGTGAGGTCAGGCACTGATGTGGACAAGAAAGCCTGGCTCGCAGTCTCCAAAGGTGTTTTATTGGGTTAAGGTCAGAACCTTGCTTTGTGCACTGGTCCAAATAATTTGGTGGAGGGGGGATTATGGTGTGGGGCTGTTTTTCAGGGGTTGGACTTGGCCCCCTTAGTTTCAGTAAAGGGAACTCTTAATACATCAGCAAACCAAGACATTTTGGACAATTTCATGCTCCCAACTTTGTGGGAACAGTTTGGGGATGGCCCCTTCCTGTTCTAGCATGACTGCATACCAGTGCACAAAGCAAAGTCCATTAAGACATGGATGAGCAAGTTTGGAGTGGAGGAACTTGACTGGCCTTCCCAGACCTCAACCCGATAGATCACCTTTGGAATGAATTACAGGGGAGACTGCAAGCCAGGCCTTCTCGTCCAAACATGCTCCAAGGATTCTTCACACCCAGAAAGTGGACACCCCCAACTCACTAGCTGCTTACCAGCTATTAAGATCTCAAGATGGAGGTCAGGCTGCGCTTTATCCCAATACCCCTACGTGATGGATGGATACCAGGAGCCAAGGCTCCAAAATGCAATCACCAAGCAATCAGATCGGTCCGCAATCAACCACTGAGACCCAAAGGTGAAAGTATAACTGGGCCTGAACTCAATATCCATATGGGGTGGATGTACACAAGAGCCAGGATTCCAAGATGGATAGACCATGCAGTCAAAACGGTCCAACAGTACACTCACTCTCTGCGCCCATAGGACTTGCAGTAGATCCCGGCGGTCATGCCTCCTTCCAGTAGATCCCAGTCTGGAGGGTCTTAGGCACAACGTTTCGGCTCAAAGGGGTGTTCCAAGTTTGGAGGTGGGTGAAGAGGATCAGGAGCACGGTGTCTGGGGGGTGTTGTGCCCCTTCGTAGCGCACAATGGTGCCCAGGTGGAGAAGATCGGCTGGCAGAAGAAAGGAGAGCTGTCAGTGGAATGTCCTGATTGCTTGGTCTGTCTATTTTGGAACCTTGGCTTCTGGCATCCATCCAGCCCATAGGATAGATGGATGCCATCCATCCCATAACCTGTCCTTCATTTTGGGCTCGTTATAGCTGGTAAGCGGCTAGTGAGTAGGATGTGAACTTTCTGGGTGTGAAGAATCCTTCATTCACGTTTGGAGCACTGGATTTTGTTAACACTTTTTTGCACAAAGGCACTTTATTCCCTGGACTTCATGGATCATCTATGGATTACTTGCTTCTTAAAAGTAACCAAGTGTTTTTTTTTCAGACAGGTTGCACACAACCTACATGTATGGATGGGGACTTGTGGGTTTGATGAGTCCTTTCCATGCCATTTAAACTTTTTTAGACTCCCATCCCACTGGGAGACCCGAGACACGATCCGGCACTTCCGCCAGCTAGAGTGAGACTGGAAGGAAGCCGGAAATGGCTTTGATTCCGTCTCCTTAGTGTAAACACAGAAGCAACGTCACAACGTCACTTTCAGTTTACTCGGCTGCCAATGGCACAGTTTTAAATAAAAAATACCGCATTCAGAATCGCCATTTGATCTAAATACTTGAAGTGCAAAGGAGACATTTGGGGTCTTTTAGATCCCTGATCCCTTCATAACGAGTACCTGACACCACCTATTACTGTCACAAGGGTTTGCATTCCTTGTGACAGCAATAAAAGTGATAATGTAAAAAAAAATAAGTAAAACATTTTTATAAATAAGACAAAAAAATTGTAAGTCGTGCCCGCATATGTAAACGGGGTTCAAATCACACATGTGAGGTATTGCCACAATCATCAGAGCGAGAGCAATAATTGTAGCACCAGACCTTCTCTGTAACCCTAACTTGGTAACCGTTGTTTTTTTTCTAAGCGGCACCTACAGTGATTTTTAGGTATCGCAGTTTGCCCCAATTCCACGAGTGTGCGCAACTTCATAGCATGACATGTTAGGTATCTATTTACTTGGAGTAACATCACATTATACAAAAAAATTGGGCTAACTGTTTGTTTTTGTTTTTCATGAAAGTGTGTTTTTTTCCCAAAAAATGTATTTGAATGGCCGCTGCGCAAATACAGTGTGACATAAAATTTTGCAAAGATCGCCATTTTATTCTCTAGATTCTCTGCTAAAAATATATACATACATACATACATACATATATATATATATATATATATATATATATATATATATATATATATATATATATATATATATATATATATATATATATATATATAATGTTTGGGGGGTGCTAAGTAATTTTCTAGCAAAAAATACAGATTTTAACTTGTAAGCGACAAATATCAAAAATAGGTTTGTGCCCTGTACACACGATCCAAATACCGTACGACAGATGGTACAACTTTTTTCACTTAATAGTCGCAAGTAGAAATTACATAGGTTATTAAAGTCATGAAAATTCTCGTACGAGAAAAATCGGAAGTGAAGCCATGTGTTGTAATGTATTTGTATTGTATTTTCGGTCAACAACTGTACTGACTAAACGAAAATCGTACGATCTGGTATTGTACGAAGAAAATTTTTGTGCACGTCCCATAAAATATATTTGGATAAACTGTCATGATCGGCTCTCAAAAGCTCTGTACTAACGGTCCGATCATCATACAATTCTTCCCCGGACGACATTTTTCGTACGATATTCGGATCGTCTGTACGGGCCATTAGTCATGAAAGGGTTAATCATCGATGGGACTATACTACCAATGTTGATTTACAGTTTGCACAGTACACTTTATTTAGAGACACTATCAATCAGATGTTGGTGTTAGGCCGCGTACACACGGTCGTTCCAAACCGATGAGAATGGTCCTGACGGGCCGTTTCCATCGGTTCACTGCTGAAGTGGCCTGACGGTCTGATGTGCGTACACACCATCTTTCCAAAAACCGATCGGGTCAGAACGCGGTGACGTAAAACACACGACGTGCTGAAAAAAACGAAGTTCAATGCTTCCAAGCATGCGTCGACTTGATTCTGAGCATGCGCGGGTTTTGAACCGATGCTTTTCTGTACTAACCATCAGTTTGGACCGATCGGTCAGCGGTCCATCGGTTCGATTTTAAAGCATGTTTTAAAATTTTGGACCGAAGGACAACAGACCGATGGGCCATACACACGGTCGGTTTGGACCGATGAAACTGAACTTCGGTCCATTCTCAACGGTTTGGAACGACCGTGTGTACGCGCCTTTAGAGTTTTTTTGCATATGCTAATCACAATTTATTTTGTATATCAGTATTTCGATATGACAGTACTCAACATTTGATTCTTAGCGCTGCATTTTATGGATGGGGCCTGCAGCAATTATTTAAACAATGGAGGAAGGTTATGTAATGTTCCAGCATCTGAGGATTTTCCCAGAAAATAGCCATTAAAGGTGACCTAACCCTTTAAGCCATGCACATGCCCAAAATGATAGAACACGTTGTTTCTTCACCGCTTCCAACAATAACACTAGGCACAAGTGAATAGCTTTTTTACTATTTTATAACTGTATTATGTTTCTCGCTTTTTTATAACCATATTATGTTTCCTGTATTGAGCTCTGCTCTAAAATGGCGGCCAATGTGTCATAGCAGAACATGCCACCCAGTGTACTGCATGGTTAAGTAAATTGTTTTCTACAGTAATTATGTGTCTGAGTGGAACAAACATTGGCAAGACTTCCTTCACAGCATGTGAAACCAAATTTTAATGATGAGTTGACATTATATCCCAAACAACGCAGGGAGGATTGTGTTTATATGTGTTTATATACAAGTGTCCTGTCCAATCACAGTCCACAGGCGCTGCGACAATTACCTCCAATAAACAAGCGCTGTGGTAAATGATTAGCCTCATAAAAGCAGTATCTATCATTTTACAACCTTTTTCACATTTCAGTGAGTGTGACCTTGGATGTTTGGAGCAGAGCAGAGCACTTTGTGTGTGGCTTCATGTGGCTCTTACTATATGCTGGTGAGGCAGAATAGTCATAGGGCTTTGCGTAAATGTTGTTCACGTCGAAAGCATTGACTATTTACAACGTGATTTCGAGCATACGCACTGCGATACCCCCACGGACGGCGCATGCGCCGTTAAAAAAAACCGTCATTTACGGGGGGTCAAGTTGAATTAACAAAAAACACGCCCACATCTTTGTCATTTGAATTCCGGGCCCTTACGCCGACACATTTACACTACGCCGCTGTAACTTTAGATGCAAGTGCTTTGTGAATACAGCACTTGCCTCTCAAAGTAGCAGCGGCGTAGCGTAACTACGATACGCTACGCCTGCTTAAAATTACGCCGATCTACGTGGATCTGGCCCATAGTATGTTATAAAAATGTTACTCACTAAATACCCAGCAAAGTGAACAAAAACGTGAAAAACAATCAACAAAATATCAAATATAATCAAAATTATTAAATATAGTGTCCATCATAAATAAATATAATCAAAAAGATGTCATGAGATGGAAGAAGAAAGCATCCCAACGGAAATCTTCATATGAATGATGACATGTCATACAACAATGGATCGATCGAGTTTAGGGTGTCCCAAACGACTGTTCCACAAACGTGTCAACGAGAATCCAATGAAGGATGGATTGGCGACCAAACCAAAAAGGGTGGATAGGCCCGATGTTCCTCAGCCACTGATTACTCTGATATGGTAGACCCGGCTAAGTCGTCAATATGGCAATCATAGGGATCCACAGACATCTATGTGTACCCGATTCAGGCAAGCAGCAACCCTGATAAGGGTGTTAAAACCAACTGGAGAGAACTCAAAAAACGTATCTTCCAGAAATTCACGTAAAGAGAAGAAAAAAATAGGGGGCTCCAATGATGTAGGTCAAAAGGAGGTTTTAATAATAAAAACCAGCATACATGATAAAAAAGTGATCACAGATCATGAATTCTTAAATGAATTCTTAAAAGCAATATGGGGAGCAAAATGCAAAGCCCGATGCTTTTCGTTCCAATACGGGCGTCAACAGGGGGTCGGATGTCTAAAAAAAAATATTTCGAAGATCTTATCTAAGAATTTTTTGTTCGTATTTCACACCATTGTGGGCTGCAGCAACAGCCAATTTTCACGTGGCTGAACATTGAATTTTAATAATCGGACATGATTTTCTAATCAATGATGGGAGAATTGTGCAAGAAATGCAATCGAAAAAGAAATGCGCATGTGCAAGAAAAGAAAATTCCTGGAAAGAAAAGAAGATTCCCAGACACGAAAATCATTTTCTATAGCAACATGAGGTGAAATTGAAGGTTTGGTTGGTCGAATTTCGAAATCAATGGTGGCGCCATCGGATCACAAAACGCACAAATTTTCTGATTTTTAAAAGAGAATTATTTTCGAAATTTGACCATGCATATCCTACATATATAATTAAATACCTGCATAGAGTAAGATATTGAATAAAAAACTTTATTTCATACATAAGTACATCATTCAGAAATAATCCAAAAAGTGGATAGCACATGATGCATATAGAAAAGCCCAAAATTTGATAGCACATGATTGGAATATAATCAAATACATAATGCATGAACAGAATCCACAATGACTGAAACACACTGTAACATTTATTAACACAAAAAGCAAAGCACACTTACATCAGAGGCTTCCATAGATTGGCAGAGACAAGGATAATACACAGTGGGAACTGCACAGGATCCTATAGCTGGCACAGGGGACCCGCACATGGACAAGTAAAAACCTCCAATGGCCGCAGCATATGCTGTCACCATCCCAGATAGCAAGAATAACTTGCCACACATTTGTGGCAGTATTAAATTGTAAGTCTTGTGAACTTGCTGCACACCTTCCCTGGCAAGTTGTACACTTGCAGAGCACTTGAAGCACAAGTTCTAGTTGACACTTTTTCAATTTGTAGCAAATTTGCGTGGCAAGTCTCTAGCAAGAGCAAATTTGCAGTGGTGAGTCCCCCGCAAGTCTATAGCAAGAGCCCATCAAATCTATAGCAAGAGCCCAGCAAGTCTATAGCAAAAGCCAAGCAAGTCTATAGCAAGAGCCCCGCAGGTCTATAGCAAGACCCCCGCAAGTCTATAGCAAGAGCCCTGCAAGTCTATAGCAAGACCCCCGCAAGTCTATAGCAAGAGCCCAGCAAGTCTATTGCAAGAGCCAAGCAAGTCTATAGCAAGAGCCCCGCAAATCTATAGCAAGACCCCCGCAAGTCTATAGCAAGAGCCCAGCAAATCTATAGCAAGAGCCCAGCAAGTCTTTAGCAAGACCCCCGCAAGTCTATAGCAAGAGCCCAGCAAATCTATAGCAAGAGCCCAGCAAGTCTATAGCAAGAGCCCCGCAAGTCTATAGCAAGAGCCCCGCAAGTCTATAGCAAGACCCCTGCAAGTCTATAGCAAGAGCCCTGAAAGTCTATTTGCTTTTATTTGCGATTTATGTGATAGACCAACACAAAGTGGCAGATGATCATGAACCAATTGCTTTCAGAAGTCACCTAATTAGTAAATAGAGTCCACCTGTGTGTAATTTAACTGCATGTTCACAGCTGTTCTGTGAAGCCCTCAGAGGTTGGTTAGAGAACCTTAGTGAACAAACAGCATCATAAAGGCCAAGGAACACACCATATAGGCATGGGCGCCCGCTGAACATTTTTCAGGGGGGGGCATCAATTTAAGGTCATCCATGCTCGGTCCCTTTTTGACAATGTCGTGAAGGGGAGGGGCTTAGTAATTATCACATAAAGCGCAGGCATGCAAAGGTTTGAGAAACCTGATGCAACTATCAAGCACCTAGCAACTTTGAATAACAATATCATAAAAAATGGAGGCCCAACCCCCCCCCCCCCCCAAGGAAATAACAACACCCAGGATCAGTGCCAGTTTCTGTAATAACAATCTCTAGCTTTGCTGTCAGTTTCCAGCATTGGTGTCAGTAGCAACAACAATAACCCCCCACATCGGTGCAGATTTCTAGGAAAATAAATTCAGCATCTGTACCAATCAGGGCTCAAGTCCTGCGGGAACGCGTGGGAACGGAGTTCCTGCACTTTTTTCACAACAGGAACTCAGTTCCCTTTGCAGGACTAGAGCAGCCAAGAGCAGCCGAGCCGCCCGAGCCAATCCTTCACTAAGCGGCGATGCCCATCTCGAGTTATCGCGGGATTTAGAAAGAACTTGCTTCTTTCTAAATCCCGCGATAACTCGCGGCAGACCTCCCCAATGTCTCCTGGGAACAATGACAAAAGCTCCCAGGAGACATTGCGGCATCGAGGACGTGATGGAATACCCGCACACTACCCGATGAATCCATATACAGGAAGCGACCAGTAACATAAAGGATTACTAAGGTACAGTGGAACGAAAAAAAAAAAAAAACATGCCGTTTAGTAATTATGCATATGAGCGTATAATTTTTTTTGGGTGGGGGAGGGGATCTTGGGTGGGAGTTCCCACACTTTTTTCCCCAGGACTTGACCCCTGGTACCAATGTACATAATAATGACCCTCCGCACTGGTGTCAGTTTCCGCACTAGAAACTCCCAGCATTTGGTGTCATTTTCTGCAATAATTGCCCCCAGCATAGATGGGAGGATTTCAGGTTAGACACTTCCTAATGGCTCAGTCACTAGGAACAGTAATGGATAATAGCCAAACCTGGTGAAACCGCAACAGTGATCCCTCTGGCTGGATGTTCACTCACTCTGGGTTGCCTGGGGTGACTCTAGTCAGTAGTGTAGCATGCCTGTACCCTGGCAGCGGCTCGGTCTTTCTCCCTCTCTGGTCATGCGGGTACAGCGGGGCTCCCTCTCTGGTAGTGTGGGTACAGCTGGACTCTCTCTCTGGTTGGTGCGGGTACAGCGTGGCTCTCTGGTTGGTGCGGGTACAGCTGGACTCTCTCTCTCTGGTGGTGAGGGTACACCGTGACTCCCTCTCTGGTTGGTGCAGGTACAGCGTGGCTCTCTGGTTGGTGCGGGTACAGCGTGGCTTTCTGGTTGGTGCGCGTACAGCGTGGCTCTCTGGTTGGTGCAGGTACAGCGTGGCTCTCTGGTTGGTGCAGGTACAGCGTGGCTCTCTGGTTGGTGCAGGTACAGCGTGGCTCTCTGGTTGGTGCAGGTACAGCGTGGCTCTCTGGTTGGTGCAGGTACAGCGTGGCTCTCTGGTTGGTGCGGGTACAGCGTGGCTCTCAGGTTGGTGCGGGTACAGCGGGGCTCTCTGGTTGGTGCGGGTACAGCGGGGCTCTCTGGTTGGTGCGGGTACAGCGTGGCTCTTTGGTTGGTTTGGGTACAGAGTGGCTCTCTGGTTGGTGCGGGTACAGAGTGGCTCTCTGGTGGTGTAGGTACAGCGCTCTCTCTCTCTCTGGCTTCCCCCAGCATGAGCACAGTATTCTCTTTTTTTCCTCTTGTAACCCCCCCCCAGCAGAGTGCTTGCGTGCTGGGGCTTTAGCATGGTGTCTGTGGACACGCCGGGGCCGCCACTTTTAAGGGACTACATTTCCCATGGTGCCCCCAGTCCCCAGAATCTTCTGATTGGCCCTCTGCTGTGGCCAATCATGGCGAGGAAAGCAGTAAGCAAGGCGGCGGCACAGCGAATCCAATTAGAGCCACTCTCTTTCTTCTAGCTCCAGCTGACAGAGAGGAGGAGGGGGGCGATCGGGGGAGATATACAGTACAGCCAGCCCGCGGCTCTCCTCTCCCTGTCACAGCGCCGCTGCCGAGTTCTCTGGTAAATGGAGCAGCGGCGCTGTGGCAGGGAGAGGAGAGCCGCAGGCTGGCTGTACTGTATATCTCCCCCGATCACCCCCCTCCTCCTCTCTGTCAGCTGGAGCTAGAAGAGAGACAGCGGCTCTAATTGGATTCGTCGTGTCGCCGCCTTGCTTCCTGCCCGCTGTTTTTCTCCCCGAGGATCATGGCACTGGTTTCTAGGGGGGGGCAAGCGCCCTCTCTTGCCCTATGGAGCGGATGCCCATGCATATAGGTCAGGGATACAGCTCAGGTGGGAGAATCTGTCCACAGGACAACTATTAGTCGGGCACTCCACAAATCTGACCTTTATGGAAGAGTGGCAAGGAGAAAGCCATTTCCGAAAGAAAGCCATAAGAAATCCCATTTGCAGTTTCTGCACATCACCCTGAACATAACTTCCCCACCGTGAAACATAAGGGTGCCCCCTCCCGAAAATATTTGACTTCAAGGCTTTCTCTCCCTCCGCTACCTATTTATACAGCTGCAGGGACTTTATTTCTGCTTCCCCCGCTCCTTGTGGCTCCCTGGTGGCTAAATACATATTCAGCGTGCCCCATAAGTTCATTTAGAGGGGCCCAGGGGGTGGCGTCGTTATGGGGGTATAGACCGTGGTGATACTGGGGGTGCCGCTACACACTGTGTGTAGTATTATTAGCAGAGCAGTGCGTGCGTGCCCAGTGTGCTCCTGGCTTTCTAAGCAGTTACTTCCCTGTCAGGCGGAGTGATCTCCACCCGACAGGAGCTGCCTAGTCCCGGCTGGCGTGACGTCACAATTCAGAGGCCGGGAGCGCGAGATTGAAGACAAGATGCTGCCGACCTGTAGCCAGAGTCCGTCTGCACTGTCTGCAAGCTTAATTTTTAACACCACAATGGAAGTGCAATGGACCAGTTTGGAGATATACAAAGAATTTAAAGGGATGCATTTTTCTTGAGCTTTTCTTGCGTTAAAGGTGACGATAATGGCCGACAATAAATTCATAATTGTTTAATTATTGATATTAATTAAAAAGTCGACTATAATACAATTATATATAATTTTCCGTTTCAGTTTCGGCCAAGTGCATCCTGAATTTTGAGCATCAACATTTTTATTTTGGTGCACCCCTTATGCCGCGTACACACAACCGTTTTTCATGATGAGAAAAATGCAATTTTTTTAATTGGTCGTGAAAAACAGTCGTGTGTAGGCTCCAGTGCATTTTTTTCGATGAAAAAAATGAGCAAAAAAATTTTAATTTTTTCTCGTTGTTTTTCACGTCGTCGTTTTTCTCGTCGTGAAAAATGGTCGTGTGTAGGCTTTAACGAGGGGTGGAAAACGTGCATGCTCAGAAGCAAGTTATGAGAGGGAAAATTAGCATAATAAGCCCAAAGGGTTGCGCCATTCGAATAGAACTTCCCCTTTATAGTGCCGTTGTACGTCAACACGCTTTGCTCGAGCATTTTTTACCACGTTTGTGTGTATGCAAGGCAGGCTTGAGAGGAATCACATCAAGAAAAATGTTGTTCTTTTCCATGACATTAATAACGGTCATGTGCACGCGGCATAAGAGGAGACTACGTACTTTTATTACTGCACTAAATTGGGGAACTGCCTTGATGTTAGACTGTCACATGCCTGCAGTCTCCACCTGCTTCAGGGCATTGGTGAGCGTGTTCACAGTTAAAGGTACCCCCTTGTGCAGGACAAGTTGGCCCTGCCCATAATATGTAAACTGCAAGTTCTGGGGTAAGAATTTTAACAAATACTTTACTGGGCAATGTTTATTTTATGGTGTGCAATGCGTTAAACTGAAAAAATGCTGGGGGGTTTAGTACTGCTTTAACAGACATATGGTGCCAATATGGGAGTCTGGTCCAAGTGCTGCATTGTGGGATGAGGCAACATGCTGCTCTGTACCAAGAAGCTCAAAGTATTCAACAATGTTTCAATGATCCATGCACTGGCAAGGGTGGGTGGAGAAGGTGAGTAGAAGTGAGTCAGGTGTAGGGTGCAACAGAGTCTCTTTAAAGGTAATAGATACATATACAGTAGAAGTACAGTGCCTTGAAAAAGTATTCACACCCCTTGCAATTTTCACATTTTGTCATGTTACAATCAAAAACATAAATTTATTTTATTGGGATTTAAAGTGATAGACCAACACAAAGTGGCACATAATTGTGAAGTGGAAGGAAAATTATAAAAAAAAAATCAACAATTTTTTTACAAATAAATATGTGAAAAGTATGTTGTGCATTTGTATTCAGCCCCCCTGAGTCAATACTAAAGAGTGACATTTTTGCCCATTCTTCTTTGCAAAATAGCTCAAGCTCTGTCAGATTGGATGGAGAGTATCTGTGGACAGCAATTTTCAAATCTTGCCACAGATTTTCAATTGGATTTAGGTCTGGATTTTGACTGGGCCATTCTAATGCTGCGTACACATGCATTTTCGGGCTCTAAAAAACTTTTTTTTAATGTAATTAAAAATGATCGTGTGTGGGCTCCAGAGCATTTTTCACGATGTAAAAAATGGGCATTAAAAATTTCGAACATGCTCTAATTTTTCACGTAGTTTTTAACGTTGTCGTTTTTTGCGTTGTAAAAAATGGTCGTGTGTGGGCTTTAACGACGTGAAAAAAAGCGCATGCTCTGAAGCAAGTTATGAGACGGGAGCACTCGTCCTGGTAAAACTAGCGCTCGTAATGGAGTAAGCACATTCATCACACTGTAACAGACTGAAAAGCGCAAATCGTCTTTTACTAACACGAAATCAGCTAAAGCAGCCCAAAGGGTGGCGACATCCGCATGGAACTTCCCCTTTATAGTGCCGTCGTACGTGTTGTACGTCACCGCGCTTTGCTAGAGCATTTTTTTTTCACGATCGTGTGTAGGCTGGCCGTTTTAATGATCAGGTTGAAAAAAACATTGTTTTTTCTAGACCCTTAAAAACACAATTTTTTAGAACCCGAAAAACGGTTGTGTGTATGCGGCATAACACATGAATATGCTTTGATCTAAACCATTCCATTGTAGCTCTGGCTGTATGTTTGGGGTCTTTGTCCTGCTGGAAGGTGAACTTCCGCCCCAGGCTCAAGTCTTTTGAAGACTCTAACAGGTTTTCTTCTAAGATTGCCCTGTATTTGGCTCCATCTAGAGCCATCTGTCTCAAGAAGAAAAGTATCCCCACAACATGATACTGCCACCACCATGTTTCATGGTGGGGATGGTGTGTTCAAGGTAATGTGCAGTGTTAGTCTCAACTGACCAGAACACCTTCTATCACATGTTTGCTGTGTCCCCCACATGGCTTCTCACAAACTGAAAACGAGACATCTTATGGCTCTTTTCAACAATGGCTTTCTTCTTGCCACTCTTTCATAAAGGTCAGATTTGTGGAGCTCATGACTAATAGTTGTCCTGTGGACAGATTCTCCCACCTGAGCTGTGGATCTCTGCAGCTCCTCCAGAGTTTCCATGGGCCTCTTGGCTGCTTCTCTGATGAATGCTCTCCTTGTCCGGCCTGTCAGTTTAGGTGGCCGGACATTTCTTGGTAAGTTTGCAGTTGTGCCATACTCTTTCCATTTCAGATGATGGATTGAACAGTGCTCCGTGAGATGTTCAAAGCTTGGGACATTTTTTTATAACCTAACCCTGCTTTAAACTTCTCTTAACTCATAACTTATCCCTGACCTGTCTGGTGTGTTCCTTGGCCTTCATGATGCTGTTCATTCACTATGGTTCTCTAACACACCTCTGAGGGCTTCACAGAACATCTGTATTTATACTGAGAATAAATTACAGACAGGTGGACTCTATTTACTAATTAGGAGACTTCTAAAGGCAATTGGTTCCACTAGATTTCAGTTAGGGGTATCAGAGTAAAGGGGGCTGAATACAAATGCACGCCACACTTTTCACATATTTATTTGTAAAAAAATAAATAAAAATCATTTATAATTTTCCTACCACTTCACAATTATGTGCCACTTTGTATTGGTCTATCACATAAAATCCCAACAAAATACATTCATGTTTTTGGTTGTAACATGACAAAATTTGGAAAATTTCATGGGGTACTAATAATTTTTCAAGGCACTGTAGATTTAAGCATTTCATTCAATGCTGTTATAGAAGGTTGGCTCTAATATGATATCAAATATTTAGTTTACTGTTGGCCACAGTTGAAAACCCAGAATTCTTTTTTTTTCTAGGGACATAAGTGTCTGGGAACAAAACCCCAAAACTTGAGACTATGACTGAAAATTAAGGACAGTTGGCAGCTATACGTAAAGTTACGTTCTCAAACATGTGGTGACCATCAGTACTTCCAGCTTGTAACATTGTAGCCCGCAGGCTATGAGTGTCTAAAAAAACATGTGTAATAGGGATGACCTTGATCCGAAATAAAACCCGACAGACAATGACTCCATTTACATTTTAAGTCTCTGCTGACATGTGCTTGTTATGTGAGCGAACTTTTGCAAGGAACACAAAATTAGCACCTGTTTGGTCAACTTAACCTTCAGTTTAACAGGACAAACATTCTAAGGATTTATAGCGCCAATGACAGTGCCATAAAGCAAGCAGACAGAATGTCTTGCCTGGCGATGATCACTTTACAGGCAGATGCAGAAAATGGACCCTATCCTGAGCCTCACGTAGAGAGTTAATCTGCTTTATGGCCCCTTTTTTTGCAATTCTTTGCCACAATTCAAAGGAGAAAACAATGTATATTAACGTGTAAAAAAAAAAGTACAACTCAAATAAATGTTTACAGAGTACTGGTGTGAAACATTAAAACAATGATATATACATACAAGGTTTATGTGAGTCGGTATGGAGAGAGAAGGAGTTTTTCTTATGAAAGTTTCTGCATTACTGGTAATCAATCCCATCTTGAAACTCTTGTTAAACAAGATATTATACATAAATAAATGACAATTGCACCCCCATTGCCTTCTCACTCTCCCTTTCAATTCATCTTGGAAAAGTCTGTGGCTGCTACAAGCAGTTTGTGATCTCCAATGACTACACAAGTGCATTGAAGCAGTGGTTCTCAACCCTGTCCTCAAACAGACCATGTTTTGGGAATTTCTCTTAGATAAAATAGCTGTCCAAAATGCCAAGCCATTGACTCTGATTTAAAGCACCCGTGCAAGATAAAGGAAAACCTGCAAACATGACTTGTTGGGGGTATTTGAGGGCAGGGTTGAGAACCACTACAAGAAAATAAAAGAAAAAGGCGCACCAGCCTAGCGACCCCTTTCATTTCCTCCATGACCTGTTGGAGTGTGGTTTGAGGTCTACATGCTGCAGCCTATGTGGAATAAGCCTTTACTGCAATTTTTTTCTACCACAGTTGTGAGTAGGTCTTGTATATTTTATTTCAATAAATTTGCTATAACGGTAATACACTAGGCTGGTGCGCCTTTTTCTTTTCTATTATTGCTTGCTACTAGGACACAGGTCCCAGATGATTGCCTGGCCAATCACGGCGCGTAACGCGACTCGTGCATGCGCAGTGCGTGCCCGGCTGTGAAGCCACAGCTGGGTGCCCACAGTCACGATGCCGGTGCCACAGAGAGGAGGGGGAGACGAGCCGGGCTTCGTACGTCCGCATCGCTGGAACCTGTGACAGATGAGTGGCTGAAAGTCAGCAGCTACACTTTTTGTAGCTGCTGACTTTTATATTGGTGGATCTCCGCTGTGTTTCAAAAGTACAGTTAGGTTGTTGTCACATTTGCAACTATCATACTGGCAAGAACTTAGGATTGCTCTGGGTGGACATAGCAGGGAGGGAAACCCTCACCTGCTTGCATATGTCTCCCCTTCACCAGCTAGATGCTGACTTACTTTCTCCAGAGCTTTAGGCAGCAATAGAGCAACGCCAGGGAGTGACACATGCAAGCAGCTGAGAGCTCTTCCAATATCACATGAACCCACTTTCCAATGGCTGCGCTGCTCTCAATCCATCCGCTCTAGCCAATCAGCGACCAGGCTGAGCGGCGAAGAGGATCTCCGGACCGCGCGGGACTTTCGACAGGTCAGGTAACTAAAACGGGGGCTGGGGGGGGGCCGGCAACACCAGATGTTTTTTCACCTTAATGCATAGATTGCATAGATTTTTTTTCATTTACAACTCCTTTAAGGAGATTCTCCCTCACCATTTGTCCTGTTTACCATTATAATTGAAAGTGAAAGTAAAAGAAAACCCCAAAATGTTGGGTTGTCCCCAGAAAAGTAATAAAGGGGACATCTTCCAATGGGGACACTAGTTCTGGTGACCTGGGGCGTCCCCAAATAATTCCCTTAATTTGCAGGGATTTCTTCTCACATCCCTTATTGGCTATGGAACAGAAAGTAAAGGGAAATCATCCACATGATATTCATCCCATAAGGCTTTTAGAGCTCTGTATTCCTTAGGACTCATTTGTCCCCAGTCATCAGTTGGGTCATGTTGGGCCTCATCCCTTTTCACATGTAAGAAACCTAGAGTATTTTTCCTAACATATAGGTGAATATCTTTTATTGTATTAAACGTATCCCCTGTCCTGTTGACCTGCCTTAGATATAATTATTTGGCTATAGGACAGGAAGTGAAGGGAAATCTCTGTAATAGGACACAAATGGGAAAAAAAGACAGGGGTTACATCCCAGTCTTGCTCTATCCAAAATGTAAAAAGTGGTTGTAAACATCTGAAATAAAAAATGAACAAAGCAAACCCATTTACAGTGTGTACTTGCTTCAATACAAACCACCTAGTGTGGTTCCTATCTGCTCTTTCTTCCCTCTGCCATCTGCATTAGTCACCTGTAATGCCCCGTTCACACGTGCCGGATTTCCGATGGAAAATCCCGAGGGGAAAGCTGAGAACCTGCTCGGTCAGTCTTTCCCCCTACACACGAGAGGTTTTCCCGACAGGAAAACTGCGATGGAGCTTTGGTCGGGAATCCCGGCCGTGTGTATGCTCATTGCAGTTTTTCCCATAATAAAACTGCCAAAAACCACCGGGCAAAAGTCCGCCGGTTTTCCTGGTGGGAAAAAAAAGAGCTGGTTCTCTTTTTTTGTCCGGCGTTTTTTGAGCAGTTTTCCCGTCTGAAAACCTCCGAGGGGCATACGCACGGCCAGGATTCCCGGCCAAAAGCTCTCCTTGCAGTTTTCCCGTTGGGAAAACCGTCCGTATGTACGAGGCTTAACAGTGCATGTCGACACCATAGACTGCCTGGGGACAACCTCACCCCAGCACATAGAATGTGATTGACAGCCTTAGCTGTGCATTTGTCCCTTTGTAGAAGGGCTGTGCCCTTTCCCCCACTCTGGTCTCAGATTACACTCAGCTCCCTGCTCTTCAGTGTGTAACTTCAGATCCCCCTACTTCTAGAGCTCAGAAATGCTATGTAAAATGAGTGTTTTAGCAGGCTGTAGAGCAGGGGTCTCCAAACTGTGGCCCGAGGGCCAGATGTGGCCCTTTGCTAGCCTTTTTCCGGCACTTGGGGCACTATTGCTCCCACTGACGCCAGCAATATGGCACTATGTTTTCCACTGATACCAACAATGGGATACGTTTCCTCCTACTAATACCAATAATGGGGCACTACTCCTCCTACTGACCACCAACCCCGAGGCCATATTTATTCTCACTGATGCTGAGCTCGGGACATTTTCTACCCCTGATGGCCACAATCCGGCCCTCCTAAAGTCTGAAGTACAGTAGACTGGCCCTTTGTATGAAAAGTTTGGAGACCCCTGCTGTAGAGGGAAGATCGCTACAGGAAAACAGGTACAACTCATGTAGGAGGATTTGTTTTATCCTTGTTTACTGGGTGTATGTAAAGGTTTACCACCACTTTTGCCAGACAACATAGGTTGGATGAGACAGACATGACGGGGTCAGATACAAAGCTGCTGGTAACAGTAAAAATTGTCCATGGTACACATTTAATGTCATCATGTAGTTTACAACCTATAGCAATATAGTTGCTTCTGCATGTTTTATTGTTTGAAAACGACGTGGTATAACAGTTCCCCTCTTAATGTTTACTGTCTGGTTATTTTCTTTCCTTCGTTATATAAATTCTCTTCTAAAAGAACATTTCCTTTCTGGTTTTCATTGCCCAGGGCCAAGTGTTTTAATGTTCTTTCCATTACACTACAATAACATGAACAGAAAAAAGTATGACAATATAGTCTGTCCTACCTATAAGGTTGTTTCTACATGGTGGGAAGAAAAACATTTTTCCAACGTAATCCCTTACTGCAGAAGCAGGAAAGTGACGCTTCTCTGCCGCTCCTACAAGTCGCCTCCAGGATATAAGTCAAGATCATTTGCATCGGAATTAAAGCTGGTATTTTCTTTACTCTGGCGGAATGGCCCATGTGGTGGTATTTCCTATGGGAAGATGAGTGCCTGGTTTCTACATTCATCCACATGGGTTGCCTTTGATGAAAAACCAAGTGCTGAGAGATTAACAAGACTGTCAAGGAAGGCAATGAGGGAACTAATAGATCAAAGATGTACATACAATGAAATCCATTCATTCATTACAGTACAAAAACCTATCAATCCACAACTGTCTCCTTTGGGGACCTGGGCTTGCTGGCCTCCACAGTTGAGAAACATAGGTTAGGACCCATAACCTAACTTTTATTAATTATGTATTGACAGTTTGTGCTTGACAAGACGAAGGCAGGAACAATAACAGATTGATGAAATGAAGAACTTCTGCAATAATTCTGAAAGATCAGTTCTCTAGGGGTGAAGTGGTAAACTTTATTTAATTGAAAGTCTAATTGATATCTCACACCTTGTTATCTCTTTATAGTATTACACCAACACATGATATGATTTATTACTTGAAAATGTCCTATACCTATACCATAATAGTAAGAGGTATTCAGCGCTGGAAATAAACTTAAAAAATTGTAAAAATAGAAAATATATAAAATATGCAGGCCAGCACTATGGATAAATTCATAAAAATTCCCAAAGTAGATATATAGCTAGATTCACATCAGTAGATACGCCGACCTAACTCGGAATCTGCACCGACCTAAGTTTAAGTGTATTCTCAAACAGAGATACACTTAAACCTATCTAAGATACGACGGCTTGCGCCGTCCTATCTTAGGGTGCAATATTTAGGCTGGCCACTAGGTGGCGCTTCCATTGCGGTCGGTGTAGAATATGTAAATCACTAGATACGCCTATTCACGAACGTACGCTCGGCCGACGAAGTACAGATACGTCGTTTACGTAACACTTTATCAGGCCTAAAGTTATTCCAACAAATAGTTGGAATAGTAATGTTAAAGTATGGCCGCCGTTCCCGCTTCGAAATGCGAAATCTTTTTCGTCGTTTGCGTAAGTCGCCCGTGAATAGGGATTTACGTCATTTACGTCCACGTCGAAATCAATAGGCCCGTGCGGCGTACGTTGCCGCAATGCACACTGGGAAATGTAGGCGGACGGCGCATGCGCCGTTCCAAAAAAACGTCAATCACGTCAGGTCAAACAAAATTATCATAAAACACGCCCCCTCAGCCTATTTTGAATTAGGCGCGCTTACGCCGGCCCATTTACGCTACGCCACCGTAACTTAGGAGGCAAGTGCTTTGAGAATACAGTACTTGCCTCTCTGACTTAAGGCGGCGTAGCGTAAATACGATACGCTACGCTGCCTTAAAGTTGCGCGGGGCTACCTGAATCTAGCTAATAAAGTGAAAACAGTGCAGCGCAAACAAAGAAAATATCATAAACAATACTAAATTAGAAAAAAAAATCTATATATAAAGTTCATAGGCAAAAGAGAATCCATGTGAAGGAAAAGTCTATAAATAAAAGTGAAGACAAGAAATCCAATCGATTTTTCAATCATAAAGTGCAGGTGAATGTGGGTGACCAAAGCAGTATCCTCCACCGTGCAAAAGATGGCCTCTCACCTTAAATATTCGACCTTAAAAGGTCACTGGGTATATCAATAACAACCACGGAATCCAAGTGAGACGTCCATAGGACGATAGGCAACTCAGTATTGCAAACAACTCTAATCCAGCAGCATACTCCACCATATAAGACAAAAGAGAGGCGATCTAGTGCTCTCTGTTTACAGACGTTTATTGAGATGACATAGTAAAAATAAAACTCACATGTAATGACACTCCAATAGCCGAGTGTCAGCTGTTTGAGGGTGCAGCGTGATGCAAAGACAAGCAAACGGCGATCGTGTGACGTCCTGCGTGGCTCCTCACCCCGTACACGTTACGTCTGGTGGGCGGGACTTATTTAGAGTGGGGCAGGTAAACACTATACCAGCAGAGGCATACCAAAAAAATGTGATAAAGCGTGGGGCAGTTGGATGAATAGCGAGACTACAGTGTCAGACTGAATGGTCATGTTAGGGTTGGATTATCCCAGGGCCAATCCGCCCTATAGGCTCACTATGCAAGCCGATTAGGTCCCTGCAAAGCTGTGGAGGGCCCCCCAAATTACTAGAGGCCCCGTCTGGTAAGAAGTAATTTTCGGCCCATCATCCCACTTCTCAACTTGCTGGCTGCATGGGAGAAGAGGTAAGAAGTTAGCACCTCCCGCTTCTCACTTTAATGTAAGATGTCATTTCCGACAACAGAACACCCCCTCCCCCCGCTTCTCAACTTAAATCTTTAATGTGACATGTCACTCTCGGAAGCGCCCCCCACTTCTCAACTTTAATGTGACATTTCTTTTCGCTTAGGGCCCCAGTGAGGTCAGGATCGGCACTGGATACTAAACTGCATGATTTATAAGGTCTTGTTGTTTCAGGGGCAGATCCATGGGGGGCAACCCCCGAGAAACGATTTGCACGTGAGTGAGTGGGCGGGTGAGAGAGCGCTTGGCAAGAGGCTCTGCGGATGGCTCTGCGAGCGGGTGAGAGTGGGATAGAGCGGGCTGGGCAGCTGGGTATCTCGGCAGGCTGGTGAGGGAGAGTGCGGCTCTGCCGTCGGGCAGCTAAAAGAGCAGGTGGCTCCGCTGGCGGGTGAGAGAGCGTTCAGGCTGGGCGGCTTGGTAAGTGTCTGAGCGAGTGGCTGACCAATCAGACATTGAGCAGGCGAGCGGGAGAGCAGGGGATGACATCATCTCTCATCACCCGCCCTGCATCCCTGCGGTTCCGCCCTCACTGTGTTACATCATCTCTCTGCTGCCTCAATTTGGGACACAGAAAGAGACAATTGGAGCAGGCAAGTGACAATCTGCAATGTGTGACAGGCGATGTGGCAAGTGACAATCAGCAACTTGTGGCAGGTGACGTGGCAAGTGACAATCCAGAACTTGTGGCAGGTGACATGGCAAGTGATAATCCGCAACTTGTGGCAAGTGAAAAATGTGTGGTAGGTGACGTGGCAAGTGACAATCCGCAACGTGTGACAGGTGACGTGGCAAGTGACAATCCGCAACTTGTGGCAGGTGACGTGGCAAATGACAATCCGCAACTTGTGGCAGGTGACGTGGCAAGTGACAATCCGCAACTTGTGGCAGGTGAAGTGGCAAGTGACAATCCGCAACTTGTGGCAGGTGACGTGGCAAGTGAAAATCCGCAACGTGTGACAGGTGACGTGGCAAGTGACAATCCGCAACTTGTGGCAGGTGACGTGGCAAGTGACAACCCGCAACTTGTGGCAGGTGAAGTGGCAAGTGACAATCCGCAACTTGTGGCAGGTGACGTGGCAAGTAACAATCCGCAACGTGTGACAGGCGATGTGGCAAGTGACAATCCGCAACTTGTGGCAGGTGACGTGGCAAGTGACAATCCGCAACTTGTGGCAAGTGACAATCCGCAACTTGTGGCAGGTGAAGTGGCAAGTGACAATCCGCAACTTGTGGTAGGTGACGTGGCAAGTGAAAATCCGCAACGTGTGACAGGTGACGTGGCAAGTGACAATCCGCAACTTGTGGCAGGTGACGTGGCAAGTGACAATCCGCAACTTGTGGCAGGTGAAGTGGCAAGTGACAATCCGCAACTTGTGGCAGGTGACGTGGCAAATGACAATCCGCAACTTGTGGCAGGTGACGTGGCAAATGACAATCCGCAACTTGTGGCAAGTGACAATCCGCAACTTGTGGTAGGTGACGTGGCAAGTGAAAATCCGCAACGTGTGACAGGTGACGTGGCAAGTGACAATCCGCAACTTGTGGCAGGTGACGTGGCAAGTGACAATCCGCAACCTGTGGCAGGTGAAGTGGCAAGTGACAATCCGCAACTTGTGGCAGGTGACGTGGCAAGTGAAAATCCGCAACGTGTGACAGGTGACGTGGCAAGTGACAATCCGCAACTTGTGGCAGGTGACGTGGCAAGTGACAACCCGCAACTTGTGGCAGGTGAAGTGGCAAGTGACAATCCGCAACTTGTGACAGGCGATGTGGCAAGTGACAATCCGCAACTTGTGGCAGGTGACGTGGCAAGTGACAATCCGCAACTTGTGGCAGGTGACGTGGCAAGTGACAATCCGCAACTTGTGGCAGGTGAAGTGGCAAGTGACAATCCGCAACTTGTGGTAGGTGACGTGGCAAGTGAAAATCCGCAACGTGTGACAGGTGACGTGGCAAGTGACAATCCGCAACTTGTGGCAGGTGACGTGGCAAGTGACAATCCGCAACTTGTGGCAGGTGAAGTGGCAAGTGACAATCCGCAACTTGTGGCAGGTGACGTGGCAAGTGAAAATCCGCAAAGTGTGACAGGTGACGTGGCAAGTGACAATCCGCAACTTTTGGCAGGTGACGTGGCAAGTGACAACCCGCAACGTGTGACAGGCGATGTGGCAAGTGGCAATCTGCAAATTGCGGCATGTGACAATCGGTAATGCATTGAAGGCGTAGAGGTTCCGGAGTTGTACAAGGTGTCAAATGCTGAAAAAGTGTATATACCGTAGTTAATTGTATGTTACCTTCTAGGCCTTTGTGGCACTTGTTACTGAAAAATTATAAATAAAACTTAAAAAAAAAGCTGATAAAAAAAGACATAAATGCTCCGTAATCATGTATACATAATTAAATGAGATCAGCATTTTGCATTCTTCAGAACAATCTGTACAACAGAACTTAGAGATGAGGAAGGAGAAACAGAACAAGGAGCCATCCAGGTGCGTACAGAACTGATAGAGAGTTAAACCAATCATTGTGCTATTTCTCCTTTCACTGTCCATTCACAAGATGGCGAGGAAACCTGTCACTGAAAGTGAAACTGCAGCAGATAAAGATCAGGTTCCCCTGCTAGACCTAAGCTAGGAACTTAATATGTACAGTCTGGAGGAAAGAAGGGGAGGGGGAGACATGATTGAAACCTTTAACTACAACAAGGGGGTGAATAAGGTTCAGGAGGGCAGTTTTTACAATATGAAACCAAGAACACAGGGACATGACCTCAAACTGACTGGAGGAAAGTTCAAAAATTATCTTAGAAAGTATAATTTTACTGAAAGGGTAGTTGATGCTTGGAATAAATGACCAGCAGAGGTAGTGAGACAGTCAACAGTAAATGGCTTCAAACATGCTTGGGACAAACATAGGTCTAAACTCAGACAATAACGTTAACGAAAAAAAGTAAACCCAAAGCAAAAAAAAAAAAGACTCAAAGGATTCCTCAGTCTTTTTCTGCCGTCACATTTCTATGTTTCTATGCAGACTGGGCTGTTCTGTATGGCAGAGGTGTGTAAATCTTTAGAAAGTAAAACAGCTCCCTTATTTTTATTTCATCTCTATATTTAGCTGTTTGTCTGCAATTCAGTTTTAAAGAATATGTTAGCCAACCTTTTATTTTTATGTGCCTGTGTTAACCGCTTCAGCCCCGGATCATTTCGTTGGCCAAAGACCAGGTCACTATTTGCAATTCGGCACTGCGTCGCTTTAACTGACAATTGCGCAGTTGTGCGATGCTGTTCCCAAACAAAATTGACCTCCTTTTTTATAACAAATAGAGCTTTCTTTTGGCTTTTTTTTTTTTTTTGCGCTATAAAAAGAAATAGAGCGAAATTTTGAGAAAAATACAATATTTTTTACTTTTTGCTATAATAAATATCCCCAAAAAATTTATAAAAAATAATATTTTTTTCCTCAGTTTAGGCCGATATGTATTCTTCTACATATTTTTGGTAAAAAAAAATCGCAATAAGCGTTTATTGATTGCTTTGCGCAAAAGTTATAGCGTCTACAAAATAGGGGATAGTTTTATGGAATTTATTATTAATATTTTTTTTTACTAGTAATGGCGGCGATCAGCGATTTTTATTGTGACTGCGACATTATGGCGGACACATCGGACACTTTTGACACATTTTTGGGACCATTGACATTTTTACAGCGATCATTGCTATACAAATGCACTGATTACTGTAAAAATGACACTGGCAGTGAAGGGGGTTAACCACTAGGTAGCGCTGAAGGGGTTAAGTCAGTACTAGGGAGTGATTCTTATTGTTAGGGGGCGTAGCTATGAGTGACATGTCACTCATGACCGTTCCCTATCACGGGGAACAGCCATCAGTGACATGTCACTAGGCAGAATAGGGGAATGCCTTGTTTACAAAGGCATCCCCCGTGTTCTGCCTTTGCCAACAACAATCCGGGACCCGCGAACATGCTCACGAGGCACACGGCAGCGTGCGCCTGCTGGGCGGCAAATTTAAAGGAACATACAGGTACGCCCATTTGCCTACCTGTGCCATTGTGTCGACGTACATTTGCGTGCAGCGGTTAGCAAGTGGTTAAAAGCAAACATGAGTTTATTAAAAGTTGTACTTACAACAAAAACGATTAAAATTAGGCTCAAAATGGAAACATAATGTGAGTGTTCGGACGTCACCACTGCTCCGTGCCTAGCCTGACGTACGTTTCGTCCAATGGGACTTCTTCTGTGAGGCAGTAAGCTATAAAAAAGCACAGAGGTTTTTCAATCTATCACAAACCAAAAAATATAAAAAATTGTGGTCTGGAGTTCCAGGATAATTTGTCAGAAAAATTCACTGTCTCAGAAAGTTTAATTGGTACTATAAAAACAATACAATGTTATTTAAATACACATCAAAATCCTGAGATCATATTACAAACCCAGGTGATAAGCTGATCCAGGATATGTCTTCTCGAAATCCAGTTCATCTAGTTCTTTAACTGGAAAAACTCAAGAGACACGAGGGACTGAAAATATTTGACATTTACTAATTTAAACACATCTAACGGATCTTCGACTTTAAACTGAATATAAGACAAACTCTTGCTGTATATCACACGTTAAGATAGTATCGTCTATTGCTGAAGCCAAACATTCCAAACACACTTTGTCGCGATCAATCCTTTAACTATGTTCACCCGTTGAATTGATCTTATCTGGATTTACATTGGATGTTTCAGCAAGAGAAAGCAGATTTATTCAACAAACCGCCTGTTATTTTATTCAGAGATCATTACTGTTCTTGTCTTGGCTGACATATGAAAACATTTCCCAATCAGGCCAGTTTGTCAATTATCAGTCAAAGAGAATATTTCATGAGATTATGGTTTCATCTGAAATAAGAGCAAATTGAGATACATTTAGGTCCAAAACAACCAAGTTTTTTTTTTTTTGTGAAAGTGTTACTAAATCCACAATAGTAAAATCAGTCTCTATATGCAGTAAACCAGGGGTGTCAAACTCAATTTCATGGTGGGCCGCATTAGCATTGTGATTGCCTTTAAAAGGGTTGGTTGCATCTGTAAGATTAGATGTCCAGCGCATCCCCTCCCCCTACATTAGATGTCAAGAGCCACCCCACCATCAGAAGTTGAGTCCCCCACTCTCCCTCACATCACAGTGTACCCCCCCTTTCCTTATGCTGCTGCTGAGAAGAAGCTGGATGCATTGTTTGAAAGCAGACAGTAAGGCCCCTTTCACACGGGGCGGATCAGTAATGATCCGCCCCGTGAACCTCTCCGCTTGCTCAGCGGGGATCGCTCCATTGATCCCTGCTGAGCTGGCGGATGACAGGGCGGTCCCCGCACACTGTACAGGGACCGCCCTGTCTTTTCTCCGCTCTCCCCTATGGGGGGATCGGATGAACACGGACCGTCTGTCCGCCAGACGGATGGAAAAGTAGGTTTTTCCTCAGGCACACTTTGGCGGATCGGAGCAGGTCGGATGTCAGCGGGCATGTCACCACTGACATCTGCGGGTCCATAGAGTCCGTCTAAAAAACTGTCAGGCGGACCTGAACGGGCAGCCCGTGTGAAAAGAGCCCTAAGGGTCAGGAGGAGGACCAGAGGAGGGCTGGAGCTCTCCTGCAGCTGCAGTAGAAGTGAGAGGGCCACATAAAATGGCCTGGAGGGCCGGATTCGGCCTGCGGGCCTTGTGTTTGACCCCTGTGCAGTAAAGCATGCTTGTTATACTCACTGTGGAACATAATGAGTTAATCCTCTACATTGTGTAAAAAGACTGTTCTCTGTCTTCTCTGATCCTCCCCTTTTTCCACTGTCCCCAAACCATCTCCTGATAGTACAGAGCTTTGGGAGCAAGCTGCACGTGATCAGTTTGGTGTGTATTGCTAGAGTTTTTTCTTTCTTGGGAGCATGTGATCCGCACAGGGCCAATCAGCACTGTCCAGATAGGACAATCAGGGGAGAATGAAAACTCCTCCTACAAGCTTTAATCAGACACTGATAGAAGTCACACGACTGCTATGTACTGCTGATGAGAAAAGGTACTTAGCAGTTTATATTTACTAATGCTATTGCATTTCCATGTTCTGTGTACTGTGTGAGAACAGATATAGTGAATGCAGGGTCCTGGTGAGGCTGCATAGATGGGCACTGGTCACGCTGCATTGATGGGCACTGATCACACTGCATTGATGGGCACTGATGAGGCTGCATTGATGGGCACAGGTGAGCCTGCATGGATGGGCACTGATGAGGCTGCACTGATAAAACTGTTGTTAATACTTATTTTTGCAACTAAATTCTGCATAAAACATTTAAGTGTAATTTCTTGAGCTAATTTATGAGGGCGTGTTTAGGGGTGGAATTAGGGGTGGGGTATGGTAGGGATTGCATGGGGCAATGGGTGGCGAGTAATCCTTAAGGCCTGGCTAGCAGCTCAGGACTTGAAATTTTGAGCCAATCATTTATTTTTGTACAATTCTCATTTAAGTGGTGTGTGTCCTATGCCCAGGGCCGGTACAAGGCAGGGGCGGGCGGGGAGAGTGCCCTGGGCGCTACCATTCCGTATAGGAGGGGGGCGCAGTTCTGACAAACAGGCAGCCGCGACCGCCGCCCGCCAGACCAGTACATTTGTGTGTCACTGTCTAGTACTAGTAGTAAGCGCGGGCAGCGGCTGTCGAGTGCGCTCCTCGCCTCCTGGCTCCCTTTCCTCTTTGTTTACTAACTCCCCCTATGGAGTCAGTTGGTCCATTCCAGCGTCGTGAGCCGTGTGACGTCACGGCCGGAGGCGGGCTGAGAGAGGGAGGACTCGGAGCAGCACTGCGCAGGGAGCTGTGTCTGCTGAGCTGGCTGGCAAGGACTAGTCACGAGGAGCCCAAGCGTGCCTAGGAACCTAGCAGCAGTGTGCTACACTACAGTACTACTACTGACTACTAAAAAGTAAGCAGAACAGAACCTGTTAAAGAAAGTAATTAAATGGCTGTATTGGGGGGGGGGGGGTTAAGCTGACTGAGGTAATCAGCACTTTGTGTTATTTTGAACCATGCCTTCTCTGACTAGCAAAAAAAAACAACATCAATTGCAGCCTCACTATGCCACCAAACGCAGCCACTGTACCATCACACGCAGCCACTGTGCCATCAATTGTCGCCACTGTGCCAATCACACGCAGCCACTGTGCCCATCACACGCAGCCACTGTGCCCATCACACGCAGCCACTGTGCCCATCACACGCAGCCACTGTTCCAACACACGCAGCCACTGTGCCAACACACGCAGCCACTGTGCCCATCACACGCAGCCACTGTGCCCATCACACGCAGCCACTGTGCCCATCACATGCAGCCACTGTTCTAACACACGCAGCCACTGTGCCAATACACCATCAATTGCCGCCAGTGTGCCCATCAATTGCCACCAGTGTGCCCATCAATTGCCGCCAGTGTGCCCATCAATTGCCGCCAGTGTGCCCATCAATTGCCGCCAGTGTGCCCATCAATTGTTGCCAGTTTGCCCCATCAATTTCCGCCAGTGTGCTGCCAGTGTGCCCATCAATTGCAATCAACGCAGCCACTGTGCCCATCAAACGCAGCCACTGTGCCCATCACACGCAGCCACTGTGCCCATCAAACGCAGCCACTGTGCCCATCAAACGCAGCCACTGTGCCATCAAACACAGCCACTCAGCTGTGCCATCAAACACAGCCACTGAGTGGCTGCGTTTTATGGCACAGTGGCTGCGTTTTATGGCACAGTGGCTGCGTTTAATGGGCATACTGGCAGCACAGACTGTAACCATCAATTGTTGCCAGTTTTCCACATCAATTGCCGCCAGTGTGCTGCCAGTGTGCCCATCAATTGCCACCAGTGTGCTGGTGGAGGAGGCTGACTGAGGTGACCAGCACTTTGTTAATAAAAAATGGCAGATAAAAAAAAGTGTTTGTGTTATTTTGAGCCATCATTGATTCTTTCTTAAAAACGGGGGGGGGGGGGGGGGGCGGCGCAGTTTGCCATCTTCGCCCTGGGCATCAAATGGCCTTGTCCCAGCACTGCCTATGCCTACATACTTATGCTTATAGTAAGGTGACCAGATTTTTAAAATGAAATCCGGGGACATATTTTTTCTTTACTAGTAATGGTGGCAATCAGCGACTCTCTACCCGTCGCCGCCCGCCTCACAGCCTCTCAAGTCTTACTCTTCGGGCCCCGGCTACTACTGGATGGGGAGCGGAGGAAGATCACTCTGCCAGGGAAGGCAAGGAGATAGGCAGGTGGCTGGCCAAGGCAGAAGAACATGCGAGCGAAGCAGAATGGGCATGCGCCCGAAACTGAAGAAAGAGTCCCTCCGCTCCGACCAGCACATGATCATCAGAAAGGGGCACAGATAATGGGAAAAATACAACCCCCTATGCTAGTAGGCAAGGCGGAGCAGAGGTGTGTAATTCTATTTTTTTAATTTTAATTCTGCACTGACTGTCTTTGAAATTGCCCCTGCCCTCTATTAAATCCAATCTGGGGACAAAACCAGGGACAGACTTGGTCCGGGGACAGTGTCCTCAATCAGGGGACTGTCCCCTGAAACTAGGGATGTCTGGTCACCCTAGCTTATAGGTGTCTCTCATTTCCATCTCAGAAAGTTGGGAGGTATGTCTTAATTCATAGAATACATGAAGGTAAAACAAACAACACTCTTTACAACCATTTTAAGTGAATGTAGATAGGTCAAGCATGAGTCTGCTAAGACTTGAGCTTGCATTAAATGTTATTTAAATCTTTGCCTAGGTGACCGTGGTGGGCTAAACCAGTTCTTATTGTTTGTTCAACCATGGCATTGCCAAATCTTGAAAATGATTGTATTGTCAATGAATTCCAAAACTGTACCAGGGACAATGATTTAAATGTGTGGACCTAACATGCTGATCATTTGATATCCAAGTAGATACGCTTTAACCTCGAATAATCAAGATTGGTGGTCTAGAAGGACTGATTATTGACAAAAGTGGGCCAAAATAACGTTGTTCTCTACAGATGATTGGCCTATATACAGCTTTAGTTTGTGGTTCTGCTATACAGATATGCACTAGAGATTAGTTATTGCATTAGGCAAGTTTTTTGCAGTCTCTTCTTTGATATTACCAACCAATGTACCTACTGAGTCTCACTATAGAGAGTGCTATTAAAATCTGATGCGAGCTAACGATAACAGTAATAAAATAATACATGTCATTGTGATTTTCTCAGGTGACCAGGAAAATCATGTCCACGCTAAACATAAAGGGCTAGATTCATAGAGAGTTACGCCGGCGTATCAGTATATACGCCGTCGTAACTCTGAATCTACGCAGTCGTAAATTTAAGCGTATTCTGGAAACCAGATACACTTAAATTAGGCTAAGATACGAGCGGCGTAAGTCTCCTACGCCGTCGTATCTTAGGGTGCATAATTACGTTGGCTGCTAGGTGGCGCTTCAGTCAATTTCAGCGTAGAATATGCAAATGAGCTGGATACGGCGATTCAGAAACGTACGTGCGCCCGGCGGATTTTTTTACGTTGTTTGCGTAAGGCTTTTTCTGGCGTAACGTTACTCCTGCTTCTATGAGGCGTACGCAATGTTAAGCATGGACGCCGTTCCCGCGTCAAATTTTTAAAATTTTACGTCGTTTGCGTAAATCGTTCGCGTATAGGGCTGTACGTAAGTTACGTTCACGTCTAAAGCATTGACGATTTGCGGCGTAACTTTGAGCATGCGCACTGGGATTCTT
Source organism: Rana temporaria (assembly GCF_905171775.1). Classification (NCBI taxonomy): domain Eukaryota; kingdom Metazoa; phylum Chordata; class Amphibia; order Anura; family Ranidae; genus Rana; species Rana temporaria. Next base: position 178,788,190 of record NC_053495.1, read on the forward strand.
TCACGAACGGCGCATGCGGCGTTCGTAAAAAACGTCAAATACGTGGGGTCACACTAAATTTGAATAAAACACGCCCACATCATCCACATTTGAATTAGGCAGGCTTACGCCGGACCTCATACGCTACGCCGCCGTAACTTAGGGCCCAAGTTCTTTATGAATATGGAACTTGCGCCCTAAGTTACGGCGGCATAACGTATCTGAGATACGTTACGCCAGCAGAAAAATGCGCCGGGCTATCTGAATCTAGCCCTAAGACTTCTGTTACAAACGATTGTGATGTGTAGTGTTTAGAAGGCCACAAATAATAATGCAGATTCCTGTCTTTGTCTTTTATAGGAAGCATGCAGAAAGTTTAGAGTTTAAAGTAGATCTTCAGTTGGCTCACCCCCCACTTTTCCTCCCCCTGCCTACCGGGTGGTCCGGGTGGGCTGGTGGCACATTTCTGATACTCACCCACCAAGAGCATTATCCTGCTGAGATCCCCTTGTATTCTGCCACCTCTAGGGTTTGTGTCGTCATGTTGATTGGGACATCATAAAGAGGCCCACCCCACTTTTCCTGGTTCAGCCGGTGTGCCTCCTGATGATGTGGCCCTAGGCCTGCCAGCTACCTCCTTTATATGGTTACATAGTTACATAGTTAGTCAGGTTGAAAAAAGACACAAGTCCATCCAGTTAAACCATAAAAAAAAAAATACAATTAAAAATATCGTACAATCCAATATACCCAATTCTATACTCACAGTTGATCCAGAGGAAGGCAAAAAAAAAAAAAACAGCAGGGCATCATCAAATTTGCTACAGCAGGGGGAAAAATCCTTCCTGATCCCCCAAGAGGCAATCGGATTTTCCCTGGATCAACTCTACCTATAAGGCCTCGTACACACGATAGGTTAACCAGAGGACAACGGTCTGATGGACCGTTTTCATCGGTCCAAATCCACGCATGCTCAGAATCAAGTTGACGCATGCTCGGAAGCATTGAACTTTGTTTTTTTCAGCACGTCATTGTGTTTTACATCACCACGTTCTGACACTATCGTTTTTTTAACTGATGGTGTGTAGGCACGACGGACCATCAGTCAGCTTCATCGGTTGACCTATGACAACGGTCCTTCAGACAGTTGTCCTCTGGTTAACCTATCGTGTGTACAAGGCCTAAATGTTAGTACCCAGTTGTATTATGTACAATTAGAACAGTATCCAGACCTTTCTTAAAGCAATCTACTGAGCTGGCCAGAACCACCTCTGGAGGGAGTCTGTTCCACATTTTCACAGGTCTTACTGTGAAGAAACCTTTCCGTATTTGGAGATTAAATCTTTTTGCCTCTAGACGTAAAGAGTGCCCCCGTGTCTTTTGTGTTGACCGTAAAGTGAATAACTCAACACCAAGTTCATTATATGGACCTCTTATATATTTGTACGTGTTGATCATATCCCCCCTTATTTTCCTCTTCTCAAGAGAGAATAAATGCAGTTCCTCTAATCTTTCCTTATAGCTGTTAATTGAGCTATTAATATAATTTGGTTAATTGGGCTATTAATTTATGAATAAGGAGCTATGACTCCTGGGATATGTGATGAGCATATCCCAGGAGGCAAAGGGAGGATGACGTGCAAGTGGGGGGGGGGGCAGAGTGCAATGAAAAAAAATGCAGCCCTATTCTGGTAAAAGAGGAGAGGAGGAGAGGGAAGAGAAGACCCTCCTGAGAATGAAGATCCACTTTAAATGAAACCCTGTATTAGCCACTCAAATTATTAAAAATGCAAGCTTTCAGTTCACCTTATATCCCTTTCTTCAGGCTTTATACAATTGTACAATTGAATTATAGGGACTGAAAGGAATCCCAAAAGCTTCCATGTGTAATAAATTCTACATTCATCGATTGCTAATGCGGTACAGTACTCTATGGTAATGGTAATAAAAGCATGAAAAATAATGCATATGTGTATATCAATAGGTCCATGTACGCTTTAAATTTCTAAATTGTAACTTAGAATTAGAGCCTTTCACAACAACCATTTCTTTGTATGGAATCTAGGAGAGGGCTCGAGAATGCTAGAGCATCAACAATAGACAGTATGAGATCATTGTTGTAAAGCAACATTGTTTGGCGCCTCTATTTATGTTTTATACGGAATACTCAAGCACCCAATTAATTATTGCGCCTTATTGATTGGCCAAGAATGTAACTTATGTAGACACATTTCTACTAGTTGACCTTGGAACACTAGAAATGTTATATAGTAATGTAGGTGATTATGGACAGAACCACAGCATTGAAAAGAGGATTGGGCATCCGGTGCTCCTGGAATTGTAAGCCGCTGAAGATCTTTGAGCCAGTTTAGATTTTCAAGATATTTATGTCTTCATAGAGATGAGGGAATGTTCTTCAAATGTGGAAGTGCGAATGAGAGAAACTAGCAGAGAAAAACCTATTTCCATTGGTCCGATTTAATGAAACTTAATTTGTGCTGCATAGCCATTTAAAGTGACACCAAACGATATCCTGATGCCACGTACACAAGGTCGTTTTTCGGCATGGAAAAAAATGACATTTTTCAGCATGTCCACAAAGCACAAAGTCACTTGATCACTTCTTTTGTTTTTACAAATCTTATTTTGATTCACTGACTGATTTTTTCTGGACTCTATTCATGTATTCTAAAAGGATTTATTTATGCATTTTTTCACTTAATTTCTAATTTAAATACCCGGCCGTGGGTTCATTTTTGTGTTATTCATCTTCCACGCTCCACACTTCATTATATTACACATTTTTCATAGTCAATACCCAGATGGGGGTAACACCACATTTATTTTGAATCCACTTAGATTCCCCTGTCTTTCACCAGAACAGCGCCATACCTACACCCCCCGTTTTCTCCCACCCAAAAGTGAAACTACTGCTTAATTGCTTCCCCCCCCCCTCGTCCGATCTCCCGGAAGTTCAGCCCCCTCCTCCTTCCTCCGCCTCCTGGCCAAACGAAAAGCACAGCATACTTTGCGCATGCACAGTAGGGAACCTTACCTGGAATGGCGGAGTCTGCACCCGACTGATTTCTAAAAATTGACTGGGGTGCCGACATTGTGGGCTCCCTGGACAGGTAAGTGTCCATATAGTTAAAGTCAGCAGCTACAGTATTTGTAGCATACAAACAATGGGTTCATTTGGCGCACTCTGGGTGAGGCTATACAAAGATAAATGTGGGAATGGGATCAATAAATAGGGCAAGTAATCAAGTCCATGTTAGACTGTTATGCCGCGTACACACAAGCGTTTTTCGGGTTCTAAAACATGAAGTTTTTTTTTAATGTCATTAAAAACGATCGTGTGTGGGCTCCAGAGCATTTTTCACGATCTAAAAAATAGCCATTAAAAATTTCGAACATGCTCTATTTCTTCACGACGTTTTTAACTATGTTGTTTTTAAGGTTGTAAAAAATGGTCGTGTGTGGGCTTTAACGACGTGAAAAAAACGTGCATGCTCAGAAGCTAGTTATTAGATGGGAGCGCTCGTTCTGGTATAACTAGTGTTCGTAATGGAGTAAGCACATTCATCACGCTGTAACAGACTGAAAAGCGCGAATCGTCTTTTACTAACACTAAATCGGCTAAAGCAGCCCAAAGGGTGGCGTCATCCGCATGGAACTTCCCCTTTATAGTGCCGTTGTACATGTTGTACGTCACTTTGCTAGAGCATTTTTTTTTCACGATCGTGTGTAGGCAAGGCCGTTTTAATGATCGGGTTGAACAAAACGTTGTTTTTTCTAGACCATTAAAAACGTCATTTTTTAGAACCCGAAAAATGGTCGTGTGTACCATCCCAAGTGCTTATCCCAAGAAGGCTGCCAACTTACAGATAGAAGAATACTCCAGAACAGAAAAACAGGAACAAAGCAGCGCCTTATATCTATGCTGTTTAATACCGCTCGTTTGTGAGTGACCCATAATGATTTTAATTCATTAAATGTCTTAATTGCTACACTTAGAAGGCGCTGCTTTGTTCCTGTTTTACAGTATTTGTAGCTGCTGACTTTTAATTTTATTTTCCCCAAGGCAGAACTCCGCTTTAAGTCACCAAGCATCATAATGGTGCTCCAGGAATGGTGAGTCTTGAAGATTTAGAATAGAAGGTCATCAGTGCTTAATCTCTATATAATAATCAGTGGTGCTACTACCAGAGGACTGGGCAGTATCCTGTGCCAAGATCCCCATTTACAGGACCACCCCTGTCCAATATACACATGACAACTGTTTACATTTCTTGGCTGGAAAAGCAAGACAGACGAGCTAATAATTAGAGTTGTAGGTCAGTCACTTTGTGTGATCTTACCGCTCATTAGTGACATTTATCATAGGCATCTAAACAGCTGTCACCTAATGTGTTACAGGGCTCCCTCCAGCCAAATGGAAAGGACTCTAGCCTCACCCGTATGTAATGAGTTCTATATGGTGAAATGAAGGATAGACAGAAGGATGAAGGGCAAGCTGCCCTGGATGGATTTTCACTGATCATTCGCTCTTGTTCCACCATGTTTACAACTTCTGAAATGCCCTCCACAGTTCAAAAACATACATATTATGTGTATGGACAAGCATTGTAGGGACATTAGACTTTAGGAGTGCCAGCCTTTTTTATGTTTATTAAAAGTCAGCAGCTACAAAAAGTGTAGCTGCTGACTTTTAATAAACAGACACTTACTTACCTGTTCTACTTTCCAGCGATGTGGCCGCTTTAAGCTTCGCTCGTCTCCCCCCTCTACGCCGGCGCCTCCATTCTAACTGTGGGCTGCTACCGTTTGTTTTGGGTGGCATGTTACCTCATGGCTCCTCCGCCGTCTAGGGGTGTATGGTGAATGTAGAATTAACGGAATGTCCACGACAGGTGTCTTTTTCTGTGCTCTTTATTACCCAGCTGGGTAAAAACAATAAAACTTGTGGTGTCTGTCTCATAAATACCCTCCCCCAGCATGCACAGCGAGGAGAAACCCTTCTGATAGGCTGCTGGGGAAAAGCACCCAAACCTCGACTCCACTGCTGCCACCTATCGTCCTGGGGTGGGAACAGCACCCCAGGAACAAGAATAAGCCCACAGCACAGCCAAGCTAAGACAGAGACCCAATTTGAACAGATTAACTGGATCAGAGCTAAGTAACTCTCTGATCCCCCTCTACATTTAACAAAGCACCGGTACTTGGAAGTAACCAGGCGCTACAAACTCCATCCACATGAATAGACACTGTCCTTAGTGTCCCAACAAACTGGTGTTCAAGCCTGAACACCTGACCTGAATCTGCTATAACAATAAAAGGAAGAAATAGAAAATATAGAAAATTATAAAAAATATAAAACATTACTTTGTACAATTATTCACAGTGATGCATTATGACATTACACATTCCTGACTATCTATCCTTCCCCATTCTCTGACAGTTTTGATAGATGATCAATAACCTGAAAAACAAAAGTGGAAGAACATACACAAAATATACATTAATATACATCTAAAGTCACTGAGGGTGAAATTGAAGCTGCACCTCTGCCAACTAAGGCAAAGCATCCTTTCCTCCCAAAGAGACACATCCAAAATAAGTGCTAAGATTTTCTCAATAGCAGCAGAAACAAAAAAATGACACTGTAGGCATTGATCCTACAGGTAAAATCTAGGATCCGGCAAAGTGATAATGTCCCCTTGGTCATTCATTGTGGTAGTTGAATAAACTCGATCCACTTTTTCGGGACTCTTGATAACCACTCTGTCACTGTAGATGTACCGACCAGGGCTCCACTCCTTTAGGAAACCCGAAATTCCGGAATTGCATCCTTGCACCACTCTTTTTTAATTTCCTCAATTAGTGCCATAAAAACTGGGGGCAAGTAAGGAAATTCCCACCCGTAGTCCAGGGCCACCTTCTTAATTACTATGTGCTGAAGGTGAGCCAGTTTTGGTATGGAATGGGGGTGTCCAAGTCCTGACATAACAATGGCATCAGGTGCTCTTTTCACAACAGACAATGCAGCTGGTATGGGAGCAGTCTCTCTAGTAACACTGGCGCCCGCGGCACGATATTCCTTGAACGTCTCTTATGCTTGTGGGGTTTGGAAGCATGGGAGTTTCTGCCCCATTGTAACTCGGGCAGCTCCGGCTCAAACCGCTGATCATCCCCCACACCAGAGGAAGAGTCAAGCTGAGAAGTACGGTATTCTTCTGCAGGTAAACATACACATTCCTTAGTAAGTGTACTGACCTTGTCCTTGGACTTGGATTTATCTTGGCCAGGGGCAACGCTCTCCCTGGAATCTTTGCCATGTCCACACATCAGTAGGCCTTGTCCACAGCCGTGGGAGACCTTGACGGGGCCCATTTTCCCAGAGGTGAGCCAAGCGGGGACCCCTGCCATGCATACTGTTTCGGTAGCAGCATCCACCTTCACAGCAGGCACATTCTCTTTATTTTCAGTGTCACTCACTTCCGACGACACAATCGGGGAAGCAGCCGATGGCATGGTGAGTATGGAAAATACAGTCACGACATCAGGATCAGCAATAGTAGTGGTAGAAGCAGGTGCAGGCCATGGGACCTCTTCTTCCGCGGTCACCGTTCCGGCGAACCAATCCGCCCGGTACTCACGGTGAGATTCCGTTGGTTGCTCCACATGGAACAAATATTCCCGGCACTTCTTTTCCTGGAAAACCTCCCCTTTGGTCACAGACTGGCGAAGCCACATTCCGCTCCTCGTGGCAGACGCTGTTGGCATCTCTGGGTCTCCAGTCTTTTGTTCTTTCACCGTTGCAATTTATAAGTGGTCCCGGTCGAGTTGCCTTCCCGCGGAGACTGTTGTGTACTGGTGAACTTTTGTTAGCATATATTCCTGTTACTGCGCTTGGATTCCCTGTGCTTTCTGCCCGCCGCACTACGCTGCACCTACCCACACATTAAGTTATAAAAAAAATACTATACTTGTGAAATATACAATATCGCCATTGTACTGAAAATCCCTGCTCTAAAGTAACAAGTTGTCACCAAAACAGGGGCCCTTACTAATATAAAATGTGTAACTTGCCATCAGTTTTTTTCCAAGCAACAAAGGTCACCAGGACAGAAAGAGAGGACGCCATTCTCTGGTGGGAATACAGACAAAATTAAAAACCTAATGGGGGTTCCAACCCTTCTCTACTTTATAAAAAAAAAGGAAAGTTTGGACTTTTGATGCACTTTAAAACTTTCTTTTTCTTCCATAGCACAATACCAGGAAACCCCAATCTCATGTCTGTTTGTTCTCAGTCTGCAGCTCAGAAACAATAAGCATTGCAACATGGCAGGTCCATAATTAGTTTTGTTTGCTTGCATATTAAACTAAAGCCCCTTCTGGTTGGCAAATACGACCTTATTTACAGCGTAAAACAAAAACTATCTGAAGAAATGGGTGTTTGGAAGCTCGTTTCTAGCAATTTCTCTTGTCCTTGACCTGTATCCCTGAAAATGTTTCCTATTCTGGCGCACACTGTCAGATGAATAGGAGTGAATGAAAACCATTGAGAAAGAAACAAAAACATTTAGCTAGGGTTTTCAGTTTTAATTAAACAAGGAGACAATTACTTCAAGATGTGATCTTTCTACTTCTACATAGGGATGCGCTAATGAAATTGTTATGTGACTCTCTGTTCTTTCTCTACGGAAAGGAAGGAGCTACAGATTGCCCAGAAATTTTCAGTAGTCCCTGGCACTTAGGTCATTTAAAGGGTGGGGGGGGGGGGGGATACCTACCAGGGATGAGCGAATCTGAATAAATGTATCCTCTGCCAGTTTAGTGGAGCAGAGATTGAAACTCGCAGACACTCACAGCCATCGTGTGTTTGTTTGAGTAAGTCACTTAGGGTGTCTACTCTTTGCCCAAGAGGGCAAGCTCTACCTTCTTCACTCATTAACTTCCAGTGGGCACGTGAGGTGTACGTCTTTCTAGTGGTGGCCGGTAGACATGTGCATTCGTTTTCGTCCAGATGCATTTTCGTCCAAATTTCATGTATTTTCGTTATCGTTTTAACAAACGATAACGAAAGCTCAGAATCCGAAAACCGAAAGATCTGACATAAACAAATGCTTTATTTTCATTTTTGTTGCGACAACAGTTCGATATAGATAGGAGATTTGATATGACGCTGACAATAACAATCTGTGTCTATTGAACCTGTGATCGAATGTGCCTAACCTTAACTCTATTAGTCCGAGATTATTCTACATAGAGAGGAAAGATTCAACATTACAGAGAGGAAAGATTCGACATTATAGAGAGAAAAAATTTGACGTTATAGAGAGAAAAGATTTGACATAGAGAGAAAAGATTCGACATTATAGAGAGAAAAGATTCGACATTATAGAGAGAAAAGATTCGACATTATAGAGAGAAAAGATTCGACATTATAGAGAGAAAAGATTCAACGTTATAGAGAGAAAAGATTCGACATTAAAGAGAGAAAAGATTCGACATTATAGAGAGAAAAGATTTGACATTATAGAGAGAAAAGATTCAACATTATAGAGAGAAAAGATTCAACATTATAGAGAGAAAAGATTCAACATTATAGAAAGAAAAGATTTAACATTATAGAGAGAAAAGATTTGACATTATAGAGAGAAAAGATTCGACATTATAGAGAGAAAAGATTCGACATTATAGAGAGAAAAGATCACTGCTGGAATTGGGTGGGGGAAGTAAAATAAAAATTAAGATGATGATGAATGTTATTGGCTGATTGTAACCAAAGAGGAGGAGCAGTAAAATAGCTAGAAGAAACAAATGTGAAAGTCAGCTGACTATTGGGGTTGACAATTCAACATGAATGACGAAGATTCGACAAAGTAGCGAAAAACATACAAGCGTTGAATCTGTCATTGAAGGCTTAGGGTGTCTGTCGAAAAATTCTAAGAAGTTTCGACGGAGCAGCTAAACTGTACGACGCCGCAATCGTACATTTCCGGTCAATAGCTTGGCCCATAGGCTATAGAAAAATTCTAATGTTGGTTGACTAGTAATAATAATTAATAAGTATAATTATTACTAGTGTCATACAACATTAGAATTTTACTATAGCTTGTAGGTGGAAAACATTCATCTGGAAATGTACGATTGCGGCGTCGAACAGTTTATCTGCTCCGTCGAATCTTCTTTGAACATTCGACAGACACCATAAGCCTTCATTGACAGACTCTACCTTAATTAATTCGGATTTTCGGACTAATGCAATTTTTAACGGAAAACGAAATAAATAAAAACAAATTTCGGGAGTAACTAAATACATTTATTTTCCGGACGAAAACGAAATTCCGAAAAAAAAAATTCAGTGTGCACATGTCTAGTGGGCAGTGCTCAAATTTTTTGGGGGGTGTAAACAAAGTGAAAAAAAAACATCAAGCGCAGCCACTGTAGTCATCAAACGCAGTCACTGTGCCATCACACTGAGCCACTGTACCCGTCAAACGCAGTCACTGTATCCATCAAACGCAGCCACTGTGCCCATCAAACGCAGCCACTGTACCCATAAATTGCCACCACTGTGCCCATTAAACGCAGCCCCTGTACCCATAAATTGCCACCACTGTGCCATCAAACACAGCTACTGTGCCCATCAACTGTCACCACTGTGCCCATCAATTGCCACCACTGTGCCCAATCAATTGCTGCTAGTGTGCCCCATCAATTGCTGCAAGTGTGCCCAATCCATGCGTCCGGCCCGCTGATCTACATATCAGGGCGCCAGATTGTGCATTCCAGTGGCGGGGGGTATAAAAGATAAGATTAATATAATAGGCCCGAAATCCAGCGGCTCCTCTTGGGGGGTAGCTCTACACTTTGTACTATGACCTCTTTCCCGCCTCAGAAAGTTTTTTCTATAAATTATAACCCGCTTTCAAGGCCTTTTTTTCCTGCTAGTATGGCTGGTGGCTGGGAAATTTATTTTCTTTGTACTGAAGCCCTTTAAATAACACACACAGCCATCTTCTCACTGAGGGTGTCCAAGTGATCTAAAACAAATGTGTATATTCCTGAAATCTTTTCACGTGGGGGATACCCAGCTGTGGGCCACAGCACATGCTTCACCGTACAGAATGCAAAGAATTTCGGAAGAGGACAAAATAACTGCGGAGGAATGAAAAGCTCCAGCCATGAAATATAGGTGTCTTATTGGGCCTGCGTGCATTTTATGCCTTTTCCGCTACATTGCAGGGCCATGCAAAGCCGTGTGGCCTGCGTATATAAACACATCATCTGTTTTGACAGGGAGTCGGGGTGAAGCTGGGTGTCAGGGTAAAACAGAGGGTAATAAAATCACTTTAGATTTATTCCTCCAAATTGGAAACTCCATGCTTACACCTGACTAAATCATCAGGCTGAAATCCAAGCCGGACTCCCACAGAAAATGCATGTAACCCTATCCCATCTTTGTTTAACGCGGCCCAATCAAACTGCCCTAATGAATTCTGCAGATGTGAGTCGTGGATCTTATTCGGCTTCAGCAATTCTACAGGGCTTTAGTTGACTGTCTTCTCTGCTCCCATCATCCTCCACCGAAAGCCTTGTAAGCCCGAAATGAAGATTCCTCTGCTGTCCCCCATCAATGCCACTCTATTAAAGCAAACCAGTGCTGAGAGACATATGTGGGATGTCATTGCTGACCTCCTTCGGAGAATGTTAGTCTCCCCATTGACCTTGTCTCCGATACTTTTTGAATCACTGTCCTGAAGCAAGCATGAAGATAAGCCCCATTCTCCGACTTGTTCCAGATCAGTGCTTGAGGAAGCACTGAAGACACTGGGGTAGAATCAGAGAGTAATTACGCCGGCGTATCCATAGATACGCCGCGTAATTGCTAAGTAGCGCCGGCGTATCTACTTTCTCTATTCAGAAAGCTAGATACGCCGACTTTAGCCTAAGATACGACTGGCATAAGTCTCTTACGCCGTCGTATCTTAGGGTGCATTCTGATGCTGGCCGCTAGGTGTCGCTCCCATAGATGTCAACGTAGAGTATGCAAATTACATACTTACGCCGATTCACGAACGCACTTGCGCCCGCCGGTAGTTTTTTATGTCGTTTGCGTAAGTCGTTTTCGTCGTAAGGCTGCTCCTGCTATTAGGAGGCGCAGCCAATGTTAAGTATGGACGTCGTTCCCGCGTCGCGATTTGAAAATTTTACGTTGTTTGCGTAAGTCGTCTTTGAATGGCGCTGGACGCCATTTACGTTCACGTCGATAGCAATGACGTCCTTGCGACGTCAATTGACGCAATGCACGTCGGGAAATTTTAGGGACGGCGCATGCGCAGTACGTTCGGCGCGGGAACTCGCCTAATTTAAATGATCCATGCCCCCTACGGGATCATTGGAATTCCGCGCGCTTACGCCGGCACCTATTATGCTACGCCGCCGCAACTTTATAGGCAAGTGCTTTGTGAATCAAGCACTTGCCCATAAAACTTGCGGGGGCGTAACGTAAATGTCATACGTTACGCCGCCGCAGTTTTGCGCGCCCCTACCTGAATCTACCCCACTGAATCAGCATTACAGCCAGGCAACTAGCATTTTCAGAAGGAAAGGTCAGCAATGGCAGACTTCCTTTTGAGTACAGATTTCCATCCAGTCAGCCTAGCTTTAGATTGAGAGCACATGGCAGTGAGCAATGCAGTGGCGGCCCGTGCATTGTGGGCGCACGCAGGGCTGGACTGGGACAAAAGTTTGGCCCTGGACTTGATCGAGACTGGCCCACTTTGACAGGTCTCTCCCATGGCGGCGGGACAACTCCCGCACCTCCCCCCCCCCCCCCGGCGACCCAAGCCCCCTTTCCCCCTTCACTAGCCATTAGCCTTTTTTACTTTATTAGAGTCGAACGGCTGGTACTGGTACTTATAATTAATTAAATAATCAGTTTGGTGCCCCCTCTTATGGGACAAGCTTAGGCAGAAGTGAGAAACTCCCAGGCCATAGCTGTTGAGTCAGCTGTCTGTCCCCTCCCCCATGCTCCTCTGTTGTCCCCCCTGCTCCTCTGGTCCTCCCCCTGCTTCTCTGTTCCCCCCAGGTGAGTGCTGCGGGGAGGGAGAGGAGGTGAGTGCTGCGGGAAGGGAGAGACAGGGGAGCGGAGGGGGGCGGCGGCCTGCTGTCACTGAAGCTGGCCCACTGAGCCATCGGCCCACCGGGAAACTCCCTGTAGTCCCAATGGCCAGTCCATCCCTGGGCGCACGGCACCACCCCCCTATCCATGCGTCCGGCCCCCTTTTTTTTAAGCACCTTATTAGAGCAAGAGGCTCTAATAGGCGTCAAAATAGGGTGGGCTTGGGGCACAGAAACACCCCCCACCCGATTCCACCCACTTGTGTGACGATAGCAACCTGAAATGTTGCTATTTTCACACTAACGTTCCTCTCCGCCAATCAGGAGGCAAGTTAATGAGCCCTGTTTCCCCGACTGGCCAAAGCACCAAGAAGAAGAGGTACGAGCAGAGGAGACACACGCTGGACTGGAGGAAGAATACCTCTGTCCTCTGCTGCTTTGGTTGAGACACAGGCAGGAGCACCTGGAGATGATAGCAAAGCCCGGCGTTAAAGTGCCAGACCACCCGGGGGTGCCGTCAGAGCCACAAGCTTGGGGGGGGCTGCTGCTCTTTCAGAGATGAAAGACCCGCAGGGGTTTGCCTTTAGAGCCACCCGGCCCACGAGCCTGGGTGGGCTGCTGTCGGGTCAGGGCTGTAGGAAAAAGCGGAAGCTTTGAAACGCGTCATCTGACACGCCCGACGTCACTTCCAGTTTCGGATTGTACCGAGTGCGTTCCACACTTAAACAGGACACAGGCCGACAAGCTCCATCACAGGCCGGATGAAAAGCACATCGCTGCTGAGCAGAACACAGGCTGGCATGCTCCATCTTCCTGTTCCCTCTGTCCAGTCCAGGATCTTTGCAGCTCATTGGGACCACACTCGGGATGTATCCCCGGACCACAGAGTGACCGCACTACCCATATTGAGACACCCATGCTTGTTTCTCACTACTGTCATGTGAGTAGCCATTTGGCTGATTATTCTACTAAACCGTTACCTTAACATACTGCACTTAGTAAGCACACCTTGTTGTTTCTTATCATGCTAAGCTGTATACCCCGAGCGGTATGCCCTAAACTGTGATGAGGCTGAGCTGTATACCCTTAGCAGTATACCCTGATCTGTATACCCTTAGCAGTACACCCTGATCTGTATACCCTGATCTTTGATGCTGAGCTGTTTACCCTGATCTGTGATGCTGAGCTGTATACCCCGAGCGGTATGCCCTAAACTGCGATGAGCCTGAGCTGTATACCCTTAGCAGTATACCCTGATCTGTATACCCTTAGCAGTATACCCTGATCTGTATACCCTGAGCTGTATACCCTGATCTGTGATTCTGAGCTGTATACCCTGATCTGTATATGCTGATCTGACTTCAACTTAGTTTTCTCGCCTATGTACAAGGGACACACCATCGGCCTCCTCTCCCTGACAGGACATGGATCTGTGTGTTTACACACATAGATCCATGGTCCTGCTCAGTTACTGGGGAATCGTGGGTGGCCGGCGGACATCGCGGCCGCCGGGCACGCGCATCGGGTTCCCAGTGACGCGGCGGGCGTGCGCGGGCCCCCTTGTGGCTCGTCATATGACGTCCGCCAAGAACAATAGGCTCATCGTCCCGCCGTCATATAATGGCGGGCGGTGGAGTAGTGGTTAAAGTGGGTTTAATACCAAATTAAAGCAGAACTGAAGGGAACTTTTTTTCATTTCGGGTAGAGTTAGGCTCCATTCACACTAATGCGTTTTTTGATGCATTTTGCATTTTGCAGAAATGCAGAGAAATCTTTTAACATGGTTTCCTATGGAACATGTTCACATCGATGCTTTTTTGTGCCTCTGCGTTTTTTGGAAAGGGTCGGGGACTTTTTTTCCGCAAAAAGCAGCGTTTTGCATGTAATAGAATTCAATGGACCGCATCTAAAACGCAAGTACCGCGTTTTTACCGCGATTTGCGTTTATTTTTTTTACCTGTTAATAGTTGGTTGTTGAAGGAAATGTAAAAAAAAAATGTCGGCTAAAAAAAAAAATTATAAAAAAACAAAAAAAACGCAAATCGCAGTAAAATCACGGTAAAATTGCAGTAAATGTGTGTCGAAAAACGCAGCAAGCACCACAAAAAGCACTACAAAACCGCTCAAAAGCAAAATGCATAGGTGTGAATCGAGACTTAGGGAGGGTTTTTTTTTTGGCCATCCATGTCCCATTGGTGAGATTTTCCTCCACTTCCTCTTCCAGAGCCAAAGTGAGGGAACTCCTGGTTGTCACCAGAACTAGTGTCCCCATTTGGAAGATTTCCCCTCTATTTCTGTTTTGGTGACAACCCAAAATTTGGGATTTTCTTTCACTTTCACTCTCAGCGATAATGGTCAACAAGAAAAAGAGAGGCTTCCATTGGGGGCACAGACATCAATAAAAACTTCTAAACTAATGTAAAACTAAAGAAAAAACTTTGGCTTTTACTCGAAGTTTACATATTTGTACAAGGAAAAACAGAGCTCTCGGATGTAATTACAGTTTATTGAGAAGACACAGAAGATTTGAAATCCAATGTCAAACACTGGGATCATCTCTGCCATGAGATCCTTAGCAGACTTTTTCCTCCACTTATATTTTCGCTTTTCGCAGGACGCGGCCGCGTGGCTCTGCTGTGGCACAGCTGCCAAAACAGACAGATACTTTGTTTGTTTACTTGCTTGTTGGTTTGTTTTAACAAACAGCCCATGGCTGACCTCCCAGCAAACAAGTCTGCAGCAAGCACTCTCTGTCTTTGTGTCATGTACAAACACACTAATGAGTTTGGGCCAGATCCACATACATTTGGATCGGCGCAGCATACCTGGCATATATTCGAATCCTCAGCGAGTTTGCGCCGTAAGTTACGGTGGCGTAGTGTATTTCTGGTGGCGGATTTGAAATTGGGCGGGTTGGGGGCGGGTTTCATTAAAAATGAAGCGTGTCCCCGCGCCGAATGAACTGCGCATGCGTCGTCCCGAAATTTCCCGCCGTGCATTGCGCTAAATGACATCGCTAGGACGTCATTTTTTTAACTTAGACGTGAGTTACGTCCATCCCTATTCACGGATGACTTACGCAAAAAAAAAAAATTCAAATTTCGACACGGGAACGACGGCCATACTTAACATGGCAAGTCTATCTATACGCCGCAAAATACCAGCTTTAACTATACGCCGGAAAAAGCCGACTACAGACGACATTAGAAAATGCGACGGCCGCGTGTACGTTCGTGGATCGTCGTAAATCGCTAATTTGCATACCCGACGCGGAAAACGACGCAAACTCCACCCAGCGGGCGCCGAAGTATTGCATCTAAGATCCGCCTATCGGATCTTACCCAAATGCCGTCGTATCTTGGTTTGAGGATTCAAACTAAAGATACGATGTGGGAAATTTAAAAGTACGCCGGCGTATCAGTAGATACGCCGGCGTACTTGCTCTCTGGATCTGGCCCTTTATCTTTACTTGTAGGCTGAGCTAAATGAGGAATGAAGCTGGCCATACATTAGGGTGACCAGACATCCCCACTTTCAGGGCACAGTCCCCTGATTGAGGACACTGTCCCCGGACCAAGTTTTGTCCCCAGATTGGATTTAATAGGGGGCAGGGGCAATTTCAAGGACAGTCAGTGCAGAATTAAAAAAAAAATAGAATTACACCCCCCCCCGCTCCACCGTACCTATTTTCCCATTTATCTGTGCCCCTTTCTGATGATCATGTGTTGGTCGGAGCGGAGGGAATATTTCTTCAGTTTTGGGCGCATGCCCATTCAGCTCCACTCCCATGTTCTTCTGCCTTGGCTCAAATCCTGGCCAGCCACCTGCCTATCTCAGCCAAAAGCTGTCACGACCGGGTGCCCACACTAAGAATGAAGACGCCAGCCGGAGGGGGGGGGGGGAGCTAGTAAGTGGAGCAGGTGAGTGTCTGTTTATTAAAAGCCAGCAGCTACACTTTTTGTAGCTGCTGACTTTTAATAAGCATAAAAAAAGCCTGGAGCTCCCCTTTAAGCTCAGACATCAAGCTCTTTACTGCCACCTCTGGCTATTATGTGCATGTGCACCCCTTGTGCGATCTGTACTATGCTTCTCAGCAACATGTCAGCTTTGTGAAAATGAGCTGGGACCAGGTAGGAAGACCTTCTTTACATGTAGTTGCTGTGAAAGGGAGGGTGGCTGTTTCTGTACAGGGAGGGGCCAGAGCCTTGTGTGTTTACAGGTTTGTGTATGTGAGGGGCTGCCATATATACAGGTGTGTGGGGGGGGGGGGCTGGCATATATACAGGTGGTGGGTGGGGCTGACATATATACAGGTGTGTGGGGGGGTCTGACATACATACAGGTGTGGGGGGCTGACATATATACAGATATGTGGGGGGGCTGATATATACAGGTGGGGGTGGGGCTGACATATATACAGGTGTGTGGCGGGGGGCTGACATATATACAGGTGTGAGGGGGCTGATATATACAGGTGGGGGAGGGGATGACGTATATACATGTGTGTGGCGGGGGGGATGACATATATACAGGTGTGTGTGTGGGGGGGCTGACATTTATACATGTGTGTGTGGCGGGGGGGATGACATATATACAGGTGTGTGGCAGCGGGGCTGACATATGTACAGGTGTGTGTGTGGGGGGGCTGACATTTATACGTGTGTGGGGAGGGGGTATGCCGACATATATACAGGTGTGTCAGGGGGTCACATATATACAGGTGTGTCGGGGGATAACATATATACAGGTGTGTGGGGGGGCAGGGCACTGATATATATACAGGTGTGTGGGGGGCTGACATATATACAGCATTGAGGGGGGCTGAGTGTGCGGATTTGGTAGAATTGCCTGTAGATAAGCCCTGGGGAATGTTGATGGTCTGGCTGGGGGGGGGGGGGGGGTTGGGCCCAGGCCTAAAGCTGTGTAAGTCTCACAAAAACGTCTGAAGGCTGCCCTGCCCACAGCTGTCAGAATACCAGAATGGCGACTGCAGCTGATTGGCTGCAGTCATTGCTCAGCCAACAGTTTTGCACCTGGCACCTTAACTTTGGATCAAACTTTGCCTAGCTGGACCACCAAGAGGTGAAGTTTTGCCTAATTCATAAAAAAAAAAAAATTGAATGCATGTTCGGCCAGCTTAAAGTGACACTAAACAATATCCTTATTCTCCGAAAATAATTAATACACATCCAGTACTTTATGGCCCTGTAATCTATTTTTAATGAAATTATTTCTTACCATAGGTGTGCGCAGCCTATTACAAACGCACTGTGTATACACAGTGGATTTACAGTGGATATAAAAAGTATACACACCCCTGTTAAAATGTCAGGTTTCTGTGATGTAAAAAAATGACACAAAGATAAATAATTTCAGATTTTTTTTCACCTTTAATGTGACCTATAAACTGTACAACTCAATTGAACAAGAAACTGAAATCTTTTCGGTGGAGGGAAGTAAAAATAATAAAAAAAAATAATAATATGGTTGCATAAGTGTGCATACCCCTAAACGAATGCCGCATACACACGACTGTTTTTCATGTCATGGAAAAAAACGAAGTTTTTCTCGACGTGATTCCTCGCAAGCCTGCCTTGCATACACACGATTGTGATAAAAAATGCTTGAGCAAAGCGTGGTGACGTACAACACGTACGACCGCACTATTAAAGGGAAGTTCCATACGAATGGCACCACCCTTTGGGCTGATTATGCTAATTTCCCGTCTCATAACTTACTTCTGAGCATGCACGTTTTTTCCCCGTTGTTTCCCCGTCGTTTCCCCGTCGTTAAAGCATACACACAACCGTTTTTCACGATGAGAAAAAAAAAAAAGACGACGTGAAAAACAACGAGAAAAAATAAAGCATGTTCTAAATTTTTAATGCCCATTTTTCACGTCGAGAAAAATGCTCTGGAGCCCACACAATTTAAAACCAATTTAAAAAAAAAATGTTCTTGTCATGAAAAACGGTCGTGTGTACGCGGCATCATACTTTGTTGGAGCACCTTTTGTTTTTTATTACAGCACTCAGTCTTTTTGGGCATGAGTCTATCAGCATGGCATATCTTGACTTGGCATTATTTGCCCACTCTTCTTTGCAAAAACACTCCAAATCTGTTAGATTGCGAGGGCATCTCCTGTGCACAGCCCTCTTCAGATCACCCCACAGATCTTCAATCGGATTCAGGTCTGGACTCTGGCTGGGCCATTCCAAAACTTAAATCTTCTTCTGGTGGAGCCTTATGTAATGGTTTGATGGTATAGAATGAATCTTCGATGTTCTGAGCTACAACCAGAATTTTATTCTATTACTGCACCTTCTTGTTTTTTTTCCTCTCATACAATGGAGAAAGCATTTCCTGAAATGAATAGAGAAATGTTGGCAACTGTTGTTTCCTATCTGTGACGAGCTGGTGCGGTTTAATGTGGAACACATATATTATTATTCCACATTATCTACGCCTCTCAGAATTCTGACAAATTTTAAACAAGCTTTGCAGGTGGTCAGACAACTGGGCCCAGCAGTTGGCAGGCAGCTCTGGAGAGGACAGACACTGCGGTATTATAGGCACTTGGGGAGATAATATTCCGAAAGATGGAATGTCACATGGACACAGAAGATTTGAGGTTACCTGGCTGATTATTTTTAAATTATGCAGCTTCACTAGTGGATTTTTGGGAGTGAAGTACTATATTCTTTGAACTTGGCATTAGACATTTAAAAAATATTTCAGACCAGGACCCCTCTCATCCCCACTAGCTTATCATCCCAAAAAAATGTAACAAATATATATGACACTGAAAGTTTCAAACTCACCTTCATTTGTGGTCGTTGACATGCCAGGCCCTAAGTCTACTATCTTCTCGTTGGTTGTCCAGCAGTGGGATTCTCTCAGGCTCCAGTAGACAACGACAGCTTATTGTCAACCAAGCGATACCACTATATAAGTTAACATATGAAGCTAGAGGATGCCCAAAAAAGGTCTCCAAAATATGGACCTCCTGGGTTAACTCAGAGAGTACCATACCCCCTGCCCCCTAGGGTACAGCTCTTAATAGGGATACTATGGTTCCAGAACTGCCAGTGCCTAGGCCCTGACTAGGGTAGATTGTGCTATGTCAGGGATATGCAATTAGCGGACCTCCAGCTGTTGCAAAACTACAACTCCCATCATGCCTCTGCCATTGGGTGTCATTCTTGTGGCTGTCAGAGTCTTGCTATGCCTCATGGGACTTGTAGTTCTGCAACAGCTGGGGGTCCGCTAATTGCATATCCCCGTGCTATGTGATTGTGATGATATTTTCTGTATACTGTTTCACAACGTTTACCTGTATATCTGAGTATTGTATTGCACTTTGCCGGAAGCGATGTTCACTAGGATAATACACCTGTGTAGTGTTTGTTTGTTATGTTTTTATAAACAATAAAAAAAAGTTAACCTTAAAAGAAAAAAAAAAAGACTACGACAGCTTGATGACATCATAACAGGTTGAAGGGCAACAAGAATGGTTGACGGTGGGCCTGGAGTGCAGAAATACATCACCGGTCTCCACTTCATGAAGTGGTGACAGCACGTAAACTGGATTCAGATTGTGGGCAGGGGTCACTCTTTTGCCCCTTTAAATTGTTGCTTCTTTAAAATCTTTCCAGGAAGGAGAATGAGTTCATTTTCCTCCTGGCAGGATCATAGAAATACTTTGGATGGAGCTTAACTCGGAAAGACCTGCCTCCGCAGTGGGAAGATAGAAACTAGAAGAGAGAGAGAGGACTGAAGAAACTATCATTTTTAACAATACCACAGGGATGGGCACCCTATGCTATTGGGCATATCAAGGTACACCAGTAACGCCACTATCTAAATAGAACTGTTGAATTATTGAGAAGATGTGATTTAATAGACTTAAAGGGGTTGTAAAGGTAAAAAAATTGTTTCCCTAAATAGCTTCCTTTACCTTAGTGTAGTCCTCCTTCACTTACCTCATCCTTCCATTTTGCTTTTAAATGTCCTTATTTCTTCTGAGAACCTCACTTCCTGTTCTTCTGTCTGTAACTCCACACAGTAATGCGAGGCTTTCTCCCTGGTGTGGAGAAAGCCTCCTGAGGGGGAGCGGGCGAGCAGGAGTGTCAGGACACCCACTAACACACAGCTATTTTCTCTATCTGCAAAGTAGAGAGTGTCCTGACTTGCCTGCTTGCCTCTTTACTCTTTTTAATATGGAATTAAATAAAATATTTAATATTTTTATTGAAAACTTGTTTGTGTATATCTGTGGCACCATTAAAATCCCCCTTTCCAGTTCTTCCTTATAAATGTCGATGTTATATAAATACCTTCATCGGTTTACAATCAACCCTTTTATCGCATTAACAGATTCCTTGTTTATACATAATGGAATGCATTGATATTAATAAAGCATATAGGAAACGTTTGAATATCTTAATGATTCAGAAACAATTTCTGCAATTCTAAGCTCACAATGGAAGCTTGCAGCTATGGGTGACTTCATTGTGTGGACAAGTCAATGGCAGAACAAAGCAGGATGTAAAAGGTCTTGTGCACTTGCAATAGGACCGGTAAGGGAAAGTCAAGGATAAAGTGTGACAAATAACGTGAGGAATACAAAGAAACCTAATAGTACAATATGGACTCATTTTGTACAATAGAAGTATTTGTCATTTTTATATATATCATGTGAGCCATTACAACTTGCTCTCTGACAATAGGCTGCATTACATGTTACCATTTACAGGCTCAAAGCCCTAAATAAGAAAGTCTTTAGTGACTTGAATGAGCAAGTCCAAATATAAATACACTATTAGATGTCAATAAGGTTTCACATTATTGTGACTTTATATAATAAAATAGGTTGGTGTCAATAGATTAGAAAAATAGATGTACAGAAATAATATTGTTCTAAAGTGATGTTTTCTGAAATAGCATAAAGAGTACAGACCTCCACTTTCAGGTATTATCTCCCCCACATTGAAAGGTTTTTAATGTATTTTTGTTTCCTTGTGCATCGTGTAAACATGGCAGATAACCAGACCTTTTATTGATTTCAGAAACATTACATTCATTGTAGCCAATGTCAAATATATAAAAACACCTTTGTTGGTTGGATCGGGCTGTTCTGACATGTTGGAAATGCATGATGTCGCTAGATGGTATTGTATCACGTTCAAGTGATAGTTTACTTTTTTGAGGTTGTATTCGATATGTGCAAAGAGAGGTCACACAAATACTTATAAGTATTATAAATAACTTTTATTCAAAGTATTGACAGATACAGATAAAGAAAATATAACAAAAATACTAAAGATGCTGTTTTTCCATGGAGTCCCCCCATAAAGGCATGGCCAGGTAATCAGACCATACAAATGTATGTTGTATGATGCAGCTCTGGAGATGAGACTAAAGTCTTACCCGTTTTGGCTGTGGTAATGTAGAACTTGAATGTAAGGAAATGGTCGACTCACCCTCAGAGCAGTATGACCTTCTAAGGTAAATGGCACATTCCTGAAAGGAGCGGGCTGGTTTGTCCATACAGTCAGCTTACGATCACATTCCTATCACATGAGTCATCCAAAGTAATTAGGAGAACCACGATATTATTAATATAATACAGTATTTATATAGCGCCAACAGCCTTTAAACCAGAGTTCCACCCAAAAGTGGAACTTCCGCTTATCTGATCCCCCCCCTCCAGTGCCACAGTTCGCACCTTTTGGGGGGGAGCGGATACCTGTCTTTGACAGGTACCCTGTCTCTACTTCTGGGAGATCGAGCCACGGCGAAGTACATCAGCAGCTCATCTCTCTTCTCCTTCCTTCTCCCGCCCCTTTGTGTCGGGCCAGTGAGAGAGCGCACCGCGCTTTGTGCAGGTGACAGGGCAAGTGACAATTCATAGCGTGTGGCAGGTGACGTGGCAAGTGACAATCCGCAACGTGTGGCAGATGACATGGCAAGTGACAATCTGCATCTGGTGACAGGTGATGTGGCAAGTGACAATACGCATCTGGTGACAGGTGATGTGGCAAGTGACAATTCGCATCTGGTGACAGGTGACGTGGAAAGTGAAAATCCGCATCTGGGCATCTTGTGGCAGGCGACGTGGCAAGTGACAACCCGCATCTGGTGGCAGGCGATGTGACAAGTGACAATCTACATCTGGTGACAGGCGACATGGCAAGTGACAATCTGCATCTGGTGGCAGGCGACGTTGCAAGTGACAATCCGCATCTGGTGGCAGGCGATGTGGCAAGTGACAATCCGCATCTGGTGGCAGGTGACGTGGCAAGTGACAATCCGCATCTGATGGCAGGCAATGTGGCAAGTGACAATCCGCATCTGGTCACAGGCGAAGGTGGCAAGTGACAGACTCGTGGCTCCCACTGATTCTACATTTTGGTGAGTTGAACTATTTAATTTTATATTACAATGCAATAATAGAAATGATGCGCTTCAATCATCCTGACACCATAACAACCATGGTGCTGAGATGATTAAAGGGCCAACACCAGCCATATCTCCAATATATTGCCCCCCAAAAAACGTATTTTCTGTCAGTATCCCTCCTGAGACTAGACTCTGGATCCGCCCCTGGCTGGGAGCATATGCAGAATGAGAAGATTTGACCTGGGAGGGGTGGGGGGAAAGATTTGTGCTAGATTTCAGCTGGGGTGGATTTGTACTAGGGTGGGGGGTTAATGTCTTTGGGGCAAGCATGCAGATTAGTGCTCAATTTTTTTTGCGGGTGGGAGGATTATTGTTGACACATAGTAATCGTATTACTTGGTGGGTGGTGCGCAATTTGGCATTTTCTCCCTGGGCTCTTGATGACCTTCTCACGGCACTGGTGGTTAGCACTTCTGCCTGGCAGCACGAGGATTGGCAATGTGAATCCCAACCTTGGCACTACCTGCATGCAGTTTGCGGTGCCTGCATGGGTTTTCTCCCACACTCCAAAGACATGCTTTTGGGTTAATCGCCTGCTGTCTAAATTGGCTCCAGCATATGATGCATGTGAGTTAGGGACCTTAAATTGTAATCTCCTTGAGGGCCAGCGATGGCTGCATGGCATTTCTCAGAGTGGATTTCCAGATGGTGATGACAGTGGACCATGCTTGCGTATTGTTTGTTGAGATGGAGCCTCAGGAGCAATTTGACAACCAGAACAATAACTGGAATAGAGAGTGTTGTCACCCTATAACAGGAAGTGTCTGAACAAGGATCTTCAAGGCAGGATCACCAATGTAATGTAATATAATGAAATCTGCAAGTTTGAAAATATTTTAAATTACTTTTCAAATTATATTAACATGATAATAAGATTTCAGTGATTAAGTTTACATATGCTTTAAATATGCCAGCGTTTTTTATTTTTTTCCTCAATATTCTTCGTCTGTCTTTGTTCAGCCACTCCAAGTGTTAAAAAACGAGCTGAAATGCTTCCACAGTGTGTTTAACATTATTCCCGAAATTAAGACATGACAGATCCTGAGAAGCACTTTTATGGCTGCTCCCATGACATGCATCAAGTGAGGTGTCTCAATCGAGCCTGCTTCCCATAAAATCCAATGTCTTACCCATGTGTAAATCCTGTCCACCGCCTTTCATGTCGACTTGCAACTTCAGAACTCATAAATGAGTATTTGAATGAGAACAACAGGCAAAACCTAAAAATCAGCAATAAAGTCGATTATCCGTGTTTGTGTTCTGTGTTTGGAAGAGTTGTTTGAAGTTGAGAAGTTAATTTACTTGTTTTATTTCAGCCTATAAAGTGAAAGTTTGATTGCTGCCAACGTCGAGACAGGGTCATCCAGCACCCAGGGTGAAGATGGTAAACTTTGCCCCCTTTCCATACTAATGCATGGCGTAGATGGGTATACCATCCTTTGTTCTCTAGCACAACCATTCTCCGTCCTGTTTGCCCACAGTTGCTATGGGGGCAAACAGGTGCATGTGTGGCTACTGACTTGCTTTCTAGCAGCTGGGGGCAGGTGGGCCCCTGCAAAGTGAAATGTGTTTTTCGTGTTGGCTGTAGGTGGACTTGGCGAGGGTGAAGAGAGTGGGTGTTTTGGAGTGTTGTGCGATAGCAGTAGTCATTCAGGTAGAAAGAAGAAATGGCTCATTAGAAAGGAGGCCGCAATCCTCCAGTTAGCCACCACTGTTCTGGAGTTTGCAGGCAGTGAAGCGTTCACCTTGTGGCACCCCCTTTCTTCCCCATGAAGAAGCTACATCTGGGACAGCTGCCCCTCTTACCCCTTCCTCTTGTCCTGGCTTTGCTTTCAGTAAAGTAAAGTATTTTGGTAAATGACTGGCTGGGCGCATATCTCCAGTGGAGTAACAAGTCTCAAGGTATGTAGTAGGTTTCCTCATTTACTCCTAAGCTGAAACCTCCCACTTCACCTCGAGGTGTTGTCCTTGCTCCAAATACACAGAAAGAAAGGAAAGAACTTGCCTTACACTAATGATGACACATAAATTCCAGTTATTGGCACAGACAACAGTGATAACTTCCCTGTAACACGTTTCACCCAAAAGGATTTAGTCAGACAACTAAGATCTTTCGCATGAAACATGTTAGAGGGGAGGTCTAATGGGCAGGGACTGTCATTGTGGTTGTATGTCACAAAAAATGGGATTTATGTGACGTCATCAGTGTGCAGTGGCTTCTTTCCCTTCTTTAAGGGTGGAAGTATATCCTCATTTGCACATAAGCAGTGGGACCAGTTGCAATCTTCACCAGGTACTGAACATGGGGCACCTGTAACACCGGTCAGATTAAAAAACAAAACAAATGAATGCAGTCTTTTATACATTAATGTGACCATGTCACTTTAGAAATGTTATTCAAGCAAGGCTTGAAAGGGGTAGCTTGGGGAGCTGAGTAAGTCCCTTGCTTCTAATAAGCCTTGGATAATCCAACAGTGGGATCCCCATGCTACAATTCCAAAAAACATTTCCTGTCCACATTTGGTGTTTGGTGTTCCTGTCTTGATGTGTTCCAGCTCCTGGTACATTCTTCATGATATAAAAATACATTTTAAAAATACAGCAGGGAGAGTGGGAACTCAGCATGTTGACCACAGCAGGTGTGCCAACCCAGGAACTCAAGTACTGAAAATAACTCACCAGTGGTCACCAAGAGATATAAGAATTCATCATTTGGTTTAACTCTATACTATCTACCAAAAACCAATATATATGTTTTGGGTGGACTACCCCTTTAACATTTGAGTCATTTGGCCTTTATAGCATATGCTGGAGCAGTAGGATTGTTAGTTTTGGCCTGTTTTGGTATTAGAAGTGACAAGTCGCAAGACTTTCCGCATTTCATCAGACACGGCACTAAATTAGATAGCAAGCTCTCCGCCTTAGGGATCCAGGTGGTCATGTAATGCACTCTGCACTTCACCGGCACTTTGTGAAGTGCTTTGTTCTATCTTGCCTTCGCAGGGTGATGACTGTCCATTTGTGGCATGTTCCTGAGTTGCACCGAGCTGTTTTCTTATGGTTTGAACATAAGGAGCTGGTTAAAAACCAATAAATCAGGGGTGAAATCTGGATAACAACCATCTCAGTAAAATCAACATGGATTGGGTTCCTGCAGAGAAAGGCCTGACAGCACCGCACAGTCATCTCTGACTTGTAGGAAGTATCTCTGTTTTCTTTCTTTTTCCTGTGTTCATTTATTTTAACGAAATTCCATTTCACGCCATATGCTGGAACATCAGTCTTCACCGTTAAAGGGAATATACTGTACAGTAGTCATGTACTTTTTATTTATCATGGTCAGAACCCAAAAACTATGTATTTATTTAACATTAAATATTAATATTATGTGTTTTCATTTATAACCAGCAGCCACACTTTTTGTTTTCAGAGCTCAATAGCTTAAGCTGAAATTTACCAACACAAGTTAGTCAGCCAGAAAAGTAACTCCTCCCCTCCATTTGTATTGTTTCGTCCATGATAAAGATTTTTCTTCAAAGGAGATGGCTGTTGCTGTCCAGATATAAGGTAACCTGGATTTCCAGAAAGCCAATATAGACTCATGCTCATGCAGGTGTTCATTGCGCTGCTCGTACTTCTAGGCAAAAAGGCTACATTAGACACGTTGTGACAGTTTGTGACATGTCTGTCCATGTGCACATGCACTTAACAATTGGCATGCACGCTTGGCACCCAGCGGTCTATTTAAACTGATGTGGCACTGAAATAAGTTGCGGAATAGTCTTCAGCTCTTTCCTGTATTTCCTGAGACATGATATGTTTGATTTGCCTACCTGTGTATGATCCGCTTCTCCTTGGACTTTGCCTCGGTTCACTGCCTTATACCTGCTCATCTGGGTACCCCTGACCTTGGCCTGATTACTTACTACTACTTTGCCTGCTTATTCTGTAATGTGTTGCCTAGCTGTTACCTACCATGGATTTCTTCCTTGAATTGTCTTGTCTGCTGATTATGTTCTGCTTTTCCCAGCTGTTACTGACCTTGGCCTGCTTCCTGGACTGATCCTGCCTGGCGATTTGGTCCCACATTGCACGGCTGTTACTGCCTGCTTCCCAGTTTCCTCAACTACCTCCTTGTCACGTACCTGGTAGGAGAAGAAATTGACGAGGTTGGCCTCTCTTGTATCTCCAGCCCAGGCCTAACTGAAGGTGGAACAAGATGCCAGTGCTGAGGGACAGGAGAAACATGAGTGCTGGCCGGTTTTGTTAGCAGAACTTGCAGCAGGAAATGCAGGTTTGAGAAGTCAGGCAGGACATCAGGCCAGAAGCAAATATGAAGCACGCTGGACCAGCCGAGACTAAAGGGGAACTCCACATAGACTGAGGTTCTGGAAACATGGCTTATTGAAGCTCTCAGCAAGCTTTAGGCAGGAACACACTGCAATGACTGGAGCGACTATGAAGGACACTCAGAAGTAGTATCATGCCAAGTCGGAAGCAGGAGCAAGGTCACAGAGGTAGCCAAGGTCAGTAGCAGGTGGGCAATGAGTTAAAGAAGTGTAGGCAGAAGCATGTCAGGAATGAAGCTGGGGCCAGGAACAGGTGAGAAAAGGTACAGGCAGAATCCAAAATTAG
Source organism: Rana temporaria (assembly GCF_905171775.1). Classification (NCBI taxonomy): domain Eukaryota; kingdom Metazoa; phylum Chordata; class Amphibia; order Anura; family Ranidae; genus Rana; species Rana temporaria. The sequence goes on from NC_053495.1 coordinate 178,815,397, forward strand.
GTCAGTAACAAGCCAGGTCATCAACAGAGATCAGATACAGGATCAACTCCTTCCCAGAAAATTTGAAGCTGTTATAGCTGGGTGGTCCAACTCAATATTGAACCCTACGGAGTAAGACTGGGATGCTGTTAAAGTTCATGTGCCTGTAAAGGCAGGTGTCTCAATACTTTTGGTAATATAGTGTATATAAAAGTAACAGTACCGCAGTGCAGTCATGAGTAAAGCATATTGAACTCGGAGAAAACAAACAGTATATAGATCTATAACACAACCAAATCAGACATAAGATTGGTATGTCCCCTGACTCCATGAGAAACCAGAAATCAGAATGTGGGTGATACACCTCACTGGCATCCACCCAAAAGTGATAATAAATATTTGCTTCAGATGGACTGAACCTTTAACCACTTCCATACCGCGTCATTGTAAAATGACAGCAGCAGGAACCCCTCGCCGATCCGGGTGGACGTCATATGATGTCCTGTGTTCCCGGCGGTCTAGGGCGGCACTCGTGACCCCGCGCGGGTGCCCCGGCGGCCGCGATTGCCGCCGGGTGCCCGCGATTGTCGGTAATCACGGCAGGAGTGTGGATGTGTGTGTGTAAACACACAGATCCACCTCCTGTCAGCGGTGAGGAGACCAATGTGTGTTCCCAGTACAGAGGAACACACATCGGTCTCCTCCCCTTGTGAGTCCCCTCCCCCCTACAGGTAGAACACACCTTAGGTAACATATTAACCCCTTCAACGCCCCCTAGTGGTTAACCCCTTCCCTGCCAGTCACATTTACACAGTAATCAATGCATATTTATAGCATTAATCGCTGTATAAATGTGAATGGTCCCAAAAACATGTCAAAAGTGTCCGATGTGTTCGCCGCAATGTCACGGTCACCGTCAAAAAATCGCAAATCGCCGCCAATACTAGTAAAAAAATGAATAAGAAAAAAATGCCATAAATCTATCACCTATTTTGTAGACGCTATAACTTTTGCGCAAACCAATCAATATACGATTATTGAGATTTTTTTTACCAAAAATATCTAGAAGAATACGTATCTGCCTAAACTGAGGACATTTTTAAAAAAAAAAATTGTGATATTTATTAAATAAAAAAGTAAAAAATAGTGTTTTTTTTTTTTAATTGTCGCTCTTCGTTTGTTTATAGCGCAAAAAAAAATAATGCAGAGATAATCAAATACCACCAAACGAAAGCTCTATTTGTGGGGGGAAAAAAACATAAATATTTAGTTTGGGTACAGTGCTGCATGACCGCGCAATTGTCATTCAAAGTGCAACAGCGCTGAAAACTAAAAATTGGTCTGGGCAGGAAGGGGGTGAAAATGCCCTGTATGGAAGGGGTTAAACAGACATAGATAACAAAGTACAGTATACCTTAAAAAACAAGTTTTTGTATAATCATTTCCCTTTTTCACTCTGAAGAAAGGCAAATTGTATTAAACATTTAGGTAATTGAAAGAAAACCTGATTTGCGTAAAGTCCTGGTCTCCCATCTTCTAGGTTGACAAGTAAAATAAAAGGAGAAGATCGATGGGGTGCAGAGTTTGCAGAAATCTGGATAAATGCTTTAGCTGTCAGAATAACATTCTCAGGTCACTGCAGACATTAAGTTCCACCAGTATATAGAACACGTTGTAGTCGTAAGTTGTACTTTCTGGGGAAAGATTGTTGCTTAACGTGATTTATAGTTGTGTTAGTTGGTCTATAGCTTTGTATCCTTACAGTAAGCAATAACTGTCTATAGTTATTGAAATTGTAGGCTTTGTTACAATGTACAGTATCTGTTCTTGATTTGGAATGAGCTGGGACCTGTTTATTGAACCCTTGGGGTCTGCAGCAGAGAAGAAGTTAAACACAAGGAGTAACTATGTAGGAGTGAATAATTGTCAGACTAATGTTTTGTTAACATCAGCAGAGATTTTTGTTTGTATGTTTTGCCCAGAACACATTTTTTTCTTTCTTAAAGAAACCTTCTCTTGCTGTCACGTTTTTGTTTTTTTTACGATGTCAGATAATGTTTTACTAATCATTGACCTTATACTAATAAATACCTATTTGAGTTGAGCTTTCATTCTCATCATTATAGGTGTGGCATAAAGCTGGTCAGGTAAAATAATGGTTGGATACCGGCAAGCATATAATAGGCAAAAATATCTCTACCAGCATTCTGTGGAACCCAACGGTTCATAGAGAAGATACTTATGCCGCGTACACACGACCATTTTTAATGTCATGAAAAAAACAACGTTTTTCTCGATGTGATTCTTGTCAAGCCTGCCTTAGTGAATGTAACGAATACGAATTGACGAAGTTACGAACTACTCGAAATAATGAATGCCGTATCTAAACGAATGGAAGGTAACAAATTAATAATACCAAAAAACAATAATAATAATGAAAATGTTTTATTATTATTTATTACTATTAATTCGTACTGTTCCATTTGTTTAGATACGGCATTCGTTATTTCAGACAATTCGTAACTTTGGATAAATTCATATTCGTTACTTTCACTAACAGCTAAATTTGAAAGGAAATTCCAATACCTATAATTTAATAGTTTGTTATTCTTAGTTAGTTATTCTTTTGAATTTTCGGATTTTCTTTCTTATTTTCGAATTTACGAATTTTCGAATTTACGTATTGCGATCATAACGAATGACCCAAAAAGTGAGTGAACCGAAAATTAACAAATTTTTCAGCAGTGCACATCTCTGGAGGAGAAACAGGAAGGCATTAGCGAATATTACAACTAGGTGAGCCCACACTTTTTGAAGACAATTAGAGCCTCATGCCTTGTACACATGTCTGAGGGGAAAAACGAGAACCTGCTCGGTAGCTTTTTCCTCCTACACACGGCTTGGGTTTCCCGACAGGAAAACTGCCATGAGAGTTAAACTCCCACCTCTAACTTTTACCTATAGGTAAGCCTATAATAAAGCTTACTTATAAGTACTGTAATATCTCTTAGGCCCCATACACATGAGAGGATTTATCCGCAGATACGGTCCAGCGGACCGTATCCGCGGATAAATCCTCTCGAGGATTTCCGCAGATTTCGATGGGATGGCGTGTACACACCATCGCATTGAAATCCGCGCTGAAATCCTCTGCCGATGACGTGTCGCGCCGTCGCCGCTATTATGACGCGGCGACGGGCGCGACGCTGTCATATAAGGAATTCCACGCATGCGTCAAATCATTAAGACGCGTGCAGGGAATCCCTTTGGACGGATGGATCCGGTAAGTCTGTACAGACGAGCGGATCCATCCGTTGGAATGGATTCCAGCAGATGGATTTGTTGAGCATGTCAGCAAATATCCATCTGCTGGAAATCCATCCCAGGGGAGATTTATCCGCGGATAAATATCCGACGGAGTGTACACACCATAGAATCTATCCGCAGAAACCCATTTGATGGGATTTATCTGCGGATAGATTCTATGGTGTGTATGGGGCCTCAAGCGTGTACCGTTTAGAAGATATTTACTGTGCATGCATCTGGTAACGTCACAGGCGCATGCGCTCTGAAGGAATGGACCACAGGCGGTGACAGCACGGCACTGGAAGGCTTTTGTTTTCAGGTAAGTTTAAAATAACATGCATAGTAGCACATTATGATATTATCTTTCAGGTTACAAAGAAACCTACCGCTTTAACCACTTGACCTCTGGAAGATTTACCCCCCTTCATGACCAGGCAATTTATTTGTGATACGGCACTGCGTTACTTTAACTGACAATTGTGCGGTCGTGCGATGTTGTACCCAAATATAATTTACAATTTTGAAAAATAAAAATTCAGCTTTTTAGTTTTTTTCTTTTTTTTTCATCTATAAAACATATCCAATAACATTTTAAAAAAATCGAATTTCTTGACAAATATAGGCCAATATGTATTCTGCTTCATGTTTTTGGTAAACAAAAATCCCATTAATTCTATTCTATTCTAATGTTTCTGTTATTTTCTATTGTAATTTGTTCTGTTTTACTGTATTAAATATTTTTTTTTCTGTTCTATTCTTTTCTATTCGATTATATATTTTTTTCTTTTCTATTCCTTTATTTTCTATTTTATTTTATTTTCTTTGGAAATTGGAAAACTATTCGGATTCGAAAACAATTCTTTTCTAATTCAAATTTGAAAACTTTTCGAATTTTAATTTGAAAACTTTTCGAATTTTAATTTGAAAACTTTTCGAATTTTTATTTTAATTCTGAAAATATGAATTGATTTGAATACGAATAAACAAAACAAATTAAGCGGATTAAACACATTTAACCTGTGCCCAGACTGATTTTAAATAATCCTGTAATCATGTTTAAACAAACAGTACACACGCTCGGAATTTCCAACAACAAATGTCCGATGGGAGCTTTTGGTCCGTGTGCAGGGGCGGACTGACAACTCATGGGGCCCCCGGGCAATAGAAGATTATGGGGCCCCCGGGCTTACAGATGGCCACCACGCCAGGAGGCAATGCAGAGGTGGGTCAGCTAAAATCTGAGGAATTTCACATCAAAAGCATGTCGTTTTCAGACATATAAGGGACAGATTTTTACATACTGTCCCTGGTTTTACTAGGCCTTGCAACCCTGATGGGGCCCTCGGGCAGTGCCCGAGTGCCACAATGGTCAGTTCGCCCCTGTCCGTGTGTAGGCTCCATCGGACATTTGCTCTCGGAATTTCCGACAACAAAAATTTGAGAGCTGGTTCTCAAATTTTCCTACAACAAAATCCGTTCTCGTAAATTCCGATCGTGTGTAGACAATTCCAACGCACAAAATTCCACATGTGCTCTGAATCAAGTACGAGATGGAAGCGCTCAGTCTGGTAAAACTCGCGTTTGTAATGGAGATGGGACATTCATCACACTGTAACGGACTGAAAAGCACGAGGCTGAAAACCGCGAATCGTCTCTCACCAAACTTCTACTAACACGACTGGTATTGAACATCACTTTAATAGTGCCGTCGTACGTGTTGTACATCACCGCGTTCTTGACGTTGGGAATTTCCGACAACAGCTGTGTGACCGTGTTTATGCAAGACAAGTTTGAGCCAACATCCTTCGGAAATGTATCCACGGTTTTGTTGTCGGAATGTCCGATCGTTTGTACGCGGCAAAAGAGTTTCTTGAAAAAGCCACACTAACCTCTCTAGCTACCTGTACTGTAAAGTATTAGTACTCAAATATTACAAGACTCTAAAGAAGTACATAAACACTGGAGCTGGCTGGCACCCAGGGGAAAGGCACATGCCACGTGCAGCCACCAATACAAGTGAGCAACTGTATGTGGCCATGCTTGGGTAAATTCAGATGGCTTCTGCATCAGCATTTGCCTGTACATGCTCATTTGTAAATGTGAATTTGTGGCAATTAGCCAATTTGGACACTGGAGCCAATTAAGACAGGGGTATGGCTGTGGGAGGAAACCAGAGCACCTGGAGGAAACCCAATGCAAACACAGAGAGAACATGCAAGCCACATTCAGTTTCAAGATGTATTTCTCCACGCTGCCTATAGCTACAAAGGTAAATGAGGACTTATTTTAAAGCACTGTTATTGTTTATTTAAAATATGTAAAGTAGGACTAAGGGATCCCATTAAAAACTGTGTGCTGCAGCATTTAATTATACACTATATTGTCAAAAGTATTGGGACGCCTGCCTTTACACGCACAAGAACATTAATGGCATCCCAGTCTTAGTCCGTAGGGTTCAATATTGAGTTGTCCCACCGTTTGCAGCGGTCGCCGAAGTATTGCATCCTAAGATCCGAAGGCGTACGAAGCCGTACGCCTGTCGGATCTTAGCCAAAAGCCGTTGTATCTTTGTTTGTGAATTACAAAGAAAGATACGACGCGGCAAATTTGAAAGTAGGCCGGAGTATGAGCAGATACTCCGGCGTACTTTTTCTGTGAATCTGGTCCAGGATTTCTCTTATGTAAGGTCTTCTTGAACAGCATTTTACACTTACAACAACAAAAATGGAGAAAAAACCCCTCTATTAATGCTCTGATTGGCTTTTATGGGTCCAGTAGAGAGTAGCATCAATGTCTCTGGAGGCCTTTTTGGTCTCCGACTCTCATTGAAAAGTGGGAACCTTTGTTTTTCTAAATAAAACATGGGAGTTTATGGTAAAAGACACACTTTAAATAACACGTATTATTAGAAAAACAATCTGAAAAGTTGGCTTCATGTGGCCAGCCTCTTTTATGTTCATCAGCTCTCCGATTTCTGGCAAAACAGGCATATATGCTAATCAAAACTAACAGATGGTGACTCACTTTCAAAACTTCAAGACCAAAAATAGTCTATCTGAAAAGGAGTTTCAAAGTTTACTAACTGCGGTTTTTCCAGGGACAGTATGCAAAAACTGGAACATTTTCCAGAGTTAGAAGGAGAACATTGAAGAGCATGTTGCTGCAACCTGTTGGAACAAAGCAGCAAATGAATGGCTTGTGAAGTTTGATGCTACAGATGAAAAGACCAGCCAGCCAACACAACTTCAAACTAAAATGCAGGTCCGCTTTTAAAGAGGTTTTCCTGCATTACACAGTTAAACATTTTTAAGAGAATCCCAAATTGCTTCTGAAGACGCCCAGTGGGAGGGACGAAACGCGCCAAGTGAGGACGTCCTATTACATAATTTCCAGCTGTTGGAACGTACGCTGAGGCAGCGGCCATAGTCGGTGTATATGTTCTGTTTTACTACTACATTGTAAGTGTAATTTAAAAAAAATCTTTTAATGTAATGGAGATTTGTCTGTGATTATATGGCATGGAAATAACACATTGGTCCAGTTAATGCTACAGAGAAGTAAAGGAAGACATATACAGAGGACCATTCATACCACACCACATCAGAGTACTTTAAAGCGGAGGGCCACTCTAAAAAAAATTACATAAACAGGCTCCTTAACTACTTAACCCCCGGACCATATTGCTGGTCAAAGACCAGAGCACTTTTTGCGATTCGGGACTGCGACGCTTTAACTGACAATTGCGCGGTCGTGCGACGTGGCTCCCAAACAAAATTGGCGTCCTTTTTTTCCCACAAATAGAGCTTTCTTTTGGTGGTATTTGATCACCTCTGCGGTTTTTATTTTTTGCGCCATAAACAAAAATAGAGCGACAATTTTGAAAAAAAATAATATTTTTTACATTTTGCTGTAATAAATATCCCCCCAAAAAATATATAAAAAAATGTTTTTTTCCTTAGTTTAGGCCGATACGTATTCTTCTACATATTTTTCGTAAAAAAAATCGCAATAAGCGTTTATTGATTGGTTTGCGCAAAAGTTTACAAAATAGGGGGTATTTTTATGGCATTTTTATTAATATATTTTTTTTACTAGTAATGGCGGTGATCAGCGATTTTTTTTCGTTACTGCGACATTATGGCGGACACTTCGGACACTTTTGACAAATTTTTGGGACCATTGGCATTTTTATAGCGATCAGTGCTATAAAAATGCATTGGATTACTATAAAAATGCCACTGGCAGTGAAGGGGTTAACACTAGGGGGCGGGGAAGGGGTTAAGTATGTTCCCTGGGCGTGTTCTTACTGTGGGGGGGGGGGGTGGCCTCACTAGGGGAAACACTGATCCTCGGTTCATACATTGTATGAACAGAAAATCAGCATTTCCCCCGCTGACAGGACCGAGAGCTGTGTGTTTACACACACAGCTCCCGGTCCCCGCTCTGTAACGAGCGATCGCGTGTGCCCGGCGGCGATCGCGCCCGCCGGGCACACGCACGGGAGTCGGGGGCGAGCGGACGTATAGCTACGGTCTCTCGCCCAGGAGAGCCGACCTGCCGCCGTATAATGACGGTGGCTGGTCGGCTAGTGGTTAAAGTGGAGTTCCACACATTTTTTTATGTTTGTCTGTGCTGCATGCTCTAATCTCATAGTGTTCAGAATGGACAATTTTTATTTAATTTGTTGCTTGTAAATACCTTTATTTTGTAGTCCTTCATTACTTCCTACTCCTTATTTGCCTAGGCTATTTGCAAGGGTTTCTGGGATAGGCATCATGTTTCCCAGTAGTCCTTGCAAACCTGACTGAAACCTATTACATTTCTTGTGCACTGAGCATGTGCGAGATATGCAAGGCTGAAATCCAGGAAGTCATACAGTCTGGCTTCATGATGCCCACACTTAAGATGGCCACGGTCTATTTCTAGATTATAAACTATCTAAATGCTGTAACAACCTAACAAAACGGACCTTAGTTTACAGACTAACTTTAGTAGAATACATTAAGCTTGTGTATTACAGGGGTATTTATATTTAAAAAGTGAAATTGTGGGTGGAACTCCCCTTTAAAATACATTAAAAAACATTTGAGGAAAAAAAATGTACTTACTAGAAACGGAGCTCGTCGTTCTCGTCCTCCTCGCGTTTTCTTTTAAGAAATGGCAGTAGGAAATGGGCAGTGAAGCCTGCCTGTTTCCCTTAGTTCGAATGGCGGCGCCGGCACCCAATCTGATGGACGGGTCGGCCACGGGGGGGCCGACATTGCGGGCTCCCTGGACAGGTAAGTGTTCTTATTAAAAGTCAGCAGCTACAGTGCTTGTAGCTGCTGACTTATAAAAAAAAAGAATTAGGCTGGAACACTGTTTAAGAGATTTCCATATGTCTTGTTTCAGGGATTGCTGGTGAGCGGGGACACATAGGAGGGGAGCACAGCACCCGGAATTCAGCACTTTAACCACTTCCTACCCAAGGTACGAAATATGACGTCCTTGACTTTGTAGGGGTAAATCTGAATGATGCCTGCAGCTACAAAGCGTCAGTGTGCCCAGCCCCTAATCTTCATGCAGGGCGCCGGACACATGGAATTTTAATGCTTTTTTTTTTTTTCAGGCTTCCCAGCCTAGAAGTGAGATGTGGGGTCTTGTTGATACCAGATCTTACTGTAAAGAGGACCGATCATGCCATATTCCTATTACAAGAGATGTTTACATTCCTTGTACAAGGAATAAAAGTGGTGAAAATTGTTTTGTTTAAAAAAAAGTAAAAGTGTCAAACTAAAAAAAGAAAAGTACAATTAACAATAAAAAAAATTTAATTAAATTTACAACCGCCAGGCTCCATAGTTATTAAGAGAGGGGCTGTTTTAATGACCCCCCATTTCTCTTTTCAGTCAGTAGGTGGAGCTCTCTTCTCTTTTTCACATGTTTGTCTCCTTTGCCCCTCTGTTAAAAAATTGCTCAAGCAGGCCTCAAGCTAAAGTTTACACATGCACCAAAATGAATCTGAGCAGTGACCCATGGCCACCATTCTGTGGTTTAATCAAATCTTTTTTTTAAGCATATGATTAGAGCCTGAGGCTCTTATTGGCTTCAAAAAAGGGTGGGCTCGGGGGGGAACACTGCGTGTGAGCCCATGCAGTTATGTGGCATTAGCAAATTCATATTTGCTAATGTCTTCCTGTTTCTCTTCCAGGCCAATCAGGAAGCGGATCCTGAGACCCAATTGGCCAGGAGTAATAAGTTCCAATTGGCCGCGATTCCTAAGTCCTGATTGGCTGAGAGAAGAAACGACCGGGGGGATTCTGTAGGAGGTGCGGGGGGAAGCTACCTAAGCCACCAAAGCTGTGACCAGGATGAGGTAAGTGCGGGGCTGGCGGGCGTCCTGACGGGCGAAGCAGCAATTGTTAGAGCGACAGGGTTAGGGGGGTGGTTGGCTGGCTGGGTGGGGGCCATGGGTCACCCTCCCAAGAAAATTGAGCACCAGCCACCACTGGTTTTCAGGGATCATCGTAGGAGATAGACATACCTCCCAACTTTTTGAGATAGGAAAGAGGGACACCTATCAGCAAAAGTATGCAGGCATAGGACACACCCCTTGCCACACCCCCTTAAAGGAGAATTGTACAAAAAAACAACATGGGTTTAAGAGATAGGAATGAGGGACACCTATCAGCAAAAGTATGCAGGAATAGGACACACCCCTTGCCACACCCCCTCAAAGGAGAATTGTACAAAAAAACAAGATGGGTTAAACCCACAAGTGCTTTTTTTTTACCACTAATATTCCTTTATATTGTCTTTTGGAATTTACAAATGCAGCAATTTAGAAAGTGGATAAAAGGTTTAGCACTGGGAACCACTTTTTGAAAGATAAAAAGTGCATTTTATATACAGCTACATAGATCAGACCAAAATGAGGGACAAATGAGGAGAACGAGGGACAGAGGGACATTGCTCCAAATCAGGGACAGTCCCTCCAAATCAGGGACAGTCCCTCCAAATCAGGGACAGTTGGGAACTATGGATAGGGGTAGAGATTGGGGGTCTTTTTAACAATGAACGTCACCACAATGCAACGCATATTATGGCGCTCAATAATGAGCGCATTGCCATGGCACAGAAGTGTCAATGAGCCCTCGGTCTTTTTACAGGAAGATCTTCCATTATACAGCATTTATTACATTGAAGTACGTTTCTCCATCTCATTGAAGTGTTTGTTTGTAGTCCAGCGAGCTCCATGGCCCCGTGCCTAAGCAGACCTCTACGCATCTACTTCACAGGCCGAGCTTATTGTTGTACGCTAGCAGGCGGCTCTCTCCACAAGTAACCCCTGTGTAAAATCTGCTAAATTGGGTGATTAAATTTTAGGAAGGCCTCCAGATTCCCCTTTGGACTGTATTTAATATCTGTAAAGCTGCCTCTTTGCTCTGCCAAGGTAAACATCATCGCAAGCAGTTCAAAGGTGAGTAAGCCTAAATGTTTCTCTTAGCCTGAAAGGAATCTGTATTAGGCCTGAACTCAGCATGCGAGGGAGTGCCCTCTCTCCCAGCATGGTGGCCAAGCCTGCATCTGTGTACACAACACTCACTTCTCCCCCACACAAATACTGAAAAAATTCTCATTAAAAATTATTGCTGTGTCAACATGTGAGGCCAGCAGAGCCAATCTGGAAAATCCATCCATTTCTCCTCCTTGCCGAGGAAGCCGGCCTCAGGGAGAACAGAGTTTAAAAGTGAAGTCATCTGCTTCTAGCCTGTCCTGTCACTCATCGTCCAGCCGCTGACCTCTCTCCCTCTGACCGGGCATCTTTTTCCATCTCATCTGTGTCACAGTGTGCAGGCAGGTCAGAGGCTTCCACAGAAGTGTAAAATGTCTCCGTTCTTCCCACGTAGCAGAGACAACAGAAATCTCATCTCTAATAGTAAATGTTCATCTGCCAGCATTTAACCACTTAAGGACCAGCTCACGTATATATATGTATATACGTCGGCAGTGGGCAGATCAACGTATATTAGGGATGAGCTTCGAGTTCGAGTCGAACTCATGTTCGACTCGAACATTAGCTGTTCGCCTGTTTCGCGTCAAATTCGAAAAGCCGCGGAACACCCTGTTAAAGTCTATGGGAGAAATCTAAAGTGCTAATTTTAAATGCTAATATGCAAGTTATTTTCCTAAAAAGTGTTTGGGGCCAGGTCCTGCACCAGGGGACATGTATCAATGCAATTTTTTTTTTTTTTAAATGGACGTTTTTTTGGGAGCGGTGAATTAAATAATGCTTAAAGTAAAACAATAAACGTGAAATATTCCTTTAAATTTCGTACCTAGAGGGGGTGTAAAGTAAGCACGTGAAATAGCACATGTTTCCCGTACTTAGAACTGTCCCTGCACAAAGTGTAATTTCTGAAGGAAAAAAAGTAATTTAACCACTTAACCCCCGGACCATATTGCTGCCCAAAGACCAGAGCACTTTTTGTGATTCGGGACTGCGCCGCTTTAACTGACAATTGCGCGGTCGTGCGACGTGGCTCCCAAACAAAATTGGCGTCCTTTTTTCCCCACAAATAGAGCTTTCTTTTGGTGGTATTTGATCACCTCTGCGGTTTTTATTTTTTGCGCTATAAACAAAAATAGAGCGACAATTTTGAAAAAAATGCAATATTGTTTACTTTTTGCTATAATAAATATCCCCCAAAAAAAATATATAAAAAAACTTTTTTTTTCCTCAGTTTAGGCCGATACGTATTCTTCTACCTATTTTTGGTAAAAAAAATCGCAATAAGCGTTTATCGGTTGGTTTGCGCAAAATTTATAGCGTTTACAAAATAGGGGATCATTTTATTATTATTATTTTTTTTTACTACTAATGGCGGCGATTTTTTTCGTGACTGCGACATTATGGTGGACACTTCGGACAATTTTGACACATTTTTGGGACCATTGTCATTTTCACAGCAAAAAATGCATTTAAATTGCATTGTTTATTGTGAAAATGACAGTTGCAGTTTGGGAGTTAACCACAGGGGGCGCTGTAGGAGTTAGGGTTCACCTAGTGTGTGTTTACAACTGTAGGGGGGTGTGGCTGTAGAACTGACGTCATCGATCGAGTCTCCCTATAAAAGGGATGACACGATCGATGCAGCCGCCACAGTGAAGCACGGGAAGCCGTGTTTACATACGGCTCTCCCCGTTCTTCAGCTCCGGGGAGCGATCGCGACGGAGCGGCTATAAACGAATAGCCGTGCCGTCGTCCCGGATCGCTCCCCACGGGTTACCGACCGCCGCATGTAGCGGGGGGGGTCCCGATCGGACCCCCGACCCACGTCTAGGCAGGAACGTACAGGTACGCCAATGTGCCTGTACGTGCCATTCTGCCGACGTATATCTACATGCGGCGGTCGGGAAGTGGTTAAATGGGCGTTTTTTCGGGAGCAGTGAATTAAATAATGCTTAAAGTAAAACAATAAATGTGAAATATTCCTTTAAATTTCGTACCTAGAGGGGGTGTAAAGTAAGCATGTGAAATAGCGCATGTTTCCCGTACTTAGAACTGTCCCTGCACAAAGTGTAATTTCTGAAGGAAAATAAGTAATTTAAAACCGGACTCGCGACTATAATGAATTGTGGGCTCCCGGCAATTCAGAGAGAATTCATTCATAAAAAATTTAAATAAAAGCTATTTACACTTCCTTCGTGAAATGGTAGAGGTACAATGTACCCCATTACCAATTCACATGGGGGGGGGGGGGCAGGATCTGGGGGTCCCCTTTGTTAAAGGGGTCTTCCAGATTCTGATAAGCCCCCCCCACCCACAGACCTCCACAACCACCGGCCAGGGTTGTGGGGATGAGGCCCTTGTCCCCATCAACATGGACATTCTCCCCATGTTGAGGGCATGTGGCCTGGTACGGTTCAGGAGAGGGGGGGCCGAAATGTTCTAAAATACTGTATATAGTGTTTTTATTCTTCAATCAGTTAATATAAACATCTTTGATATTAAAGATTTTATAGAATGTAATTGCATTGTAGAATATAAAAAAAAAAAATCTCAGTTACTTTTCCGAGTAACTAGTTACTTTGCTAATAAAGTAACTGAGTCACTAACTCAATTACTTTTTCGGGCAAGTAACTTGTAATTGTAACTAATTACTTTTTTAAAGGAGAATGAACAACACTGGCCGCAAGGACGTATTGGTTTCGACGTGAACGTAAATTACGTCCATCCCCATTCACAGACGACTTACGCAAACGACGTAAAATTTTCAAATTTCGACTCGGGAACGACGGCCATACTTAACATTGGCTACGCCACCTAGGGGACAGCTTTATCTTTACGCGGTGTATCTCTTACGGAAAAGGCGTATCTTTACTGCGACGGGCAAGCGTACGTTCGTGAATCGACGTATCTAGCCATTTACATATTCTACGCCAAAATCAACGGAAGCGCCACCTAGCGGCCAGCGGAAAAATTGCACCCTAAGATACGACGGCGCAGGCCGTCGTATCTTAGCTAGGTTTAAGTACACCATTGTGTGTACACCATTTTCAAACAAAATAATAAATGCACATGGGGGAGATTTAATAAAACTAGAGCGCACAGAATTTGGTGTAGCCGTGCATGGTAGCCAATCAGCTGAACTTCCGCTTGTTCTATAAGGTTGTAAACCATGGAAAAAAAAAAAAAAAAATGAATCCTGCAAGACAAAGGCATAATGAGCTAGTGTGCCTCGCATAATAGCTCATTATGAAATACTTAGATTGATGCCCTCGATCGGCATTGAGTACAATGCGGACATCTTCCACCGTAGCTACTTCTGGGTTCGTGTCTCCAGTGCTGTGATTTACCAGAACCGTGATGACGCATGCGGGAGCCGCTGGTTACGGCACGGCTCCTGAAAAAACAGCGCCGGTGGCCTGTTTCTTCAGTGCGCATGTACCGATAACGTCATTAGCAGCTGATCGCCGCCATTACTAGTAAAAAAAAAAAAATATTAATAAAAATGCCATAAAACTATCCCCTATTTTGTAGACCCTATAACTTTTGCGCAAACCAATCAATAAACACTTATTGCAATTTTTTTACCAAAAATAGGTAGAAGAATACGTATCGGCCTAAACTGAGGAAAAAAATGTTTTTTATATATTTTTGGAGTATATTTATTATAGCAAAAAGTTAAAAATATCGCTTTTTTTCAAAATTGTCGCTCTATTTTTGTTTATAGCGCCAAAAATAAAATGCAAAGGTGATCAAATACCACCAAAAGAAAGCTCTATGGGGCGGATTCAGATACATTGGTGTATCTCTCCGCGTGGCGTAACATATCTCAGATACGTTTCGCCGCCGTAATTTAGGCCGCAAGTTCCGTATTCAGAAAGAATTTGCGCCCTATGTTACGGCGGCGTAACGTATGTGGTCCGGCGTAAGCCAGCGTAATTCAAATGTGGATGGTGTGGGCGTGTTTTATTTAAATTTACTGTGACCCCACGTATTTGACGTATATTGAGATACGCCGTCGTATGTCTTACCTGAATCTACCCCTATGTGTGGAAAAAAAAGGACGTCAATTTTGTTTGGGAGCCAAGTCGCACGATTGCGCAATTGTCAGTTAAAGTGACGCAGTGCCGAATCGCAAAAAGTGCTCTGGTCTTTGGCCAGCCAAATGGTCCGAGGCTGAAGTGGTTAATGAAAGGAAATAATTAGATTAACGAATCTAAACGAAACAAAACATTTTTTTTGTCATGCACATGCCTAGAATGTGGCGCCCTGATCTGAGTGTAACTACACTTTACGCTACGCCACCGTAAGTCAGAGAGGCAAGTGCTGTATTCACAAAGCACTTGCCTCCTAATTTACGGCGGCGTATCGTAAATGGGGCCGGCGTAAGCGCGCCTAATTTAAATGAGGATGAGGGGGCGTGTTTTATGTTAATTATTGGTGACCCGACGTGATTGACGTTTTTCCAGAGTGGCGCATGCGCCGTCCATGGAATTTCCCAGGTTGCATTGCTCCAAAGTACGCCGCAAGGATGTCATTGGTTTCGACGTGAACGTAAATTACATCCAGCCCCATTCACGGACGAGTTACGCAAATGACGTAAAATTTTCAAATTTCGACGCGGGAACGACGGCCATACTTAACATTGGCTACGCCACCTAGGGGGCAGCTTTAACTTTACGCGGCGTATCTCTTACGGAAACGGCGTATCTTTACTGCGACGGGCAAGCGTACGTTCGTGAAACGCCGTATCTAGTCATTTACATATTCTACGCCAAAATCAACGGAATCGCTACCTAGCAGCCAGCGGAAAAATTGCACCCTAAGATACGACGGCACAGGCCGTCGTATCTTAGCTAGGTTTAAGTGTATCTCAGTTTGAGCATACACTTAAACTTACGACGGGCTTAGATTACGAGTTACGACGGCGTATCTACTGATACGCCGGCGTAACTCTTAATTAATCCGGCCCATTGGATCCATTTAAATCAATAAGCTAGATTCAGGATGGCGAGTGCATACTTGCGGCGGCGTAGCTTAAGGCATTTAAGCTACGCCGCCGTAAGTTAGCGAGGCAAGTACATGATTCACAATGTACTTGCCTGCTAAGTTACGGCGACTTAGCCTAAAGCGGGCGGGCGTATGGGCACCTAATTCAAATTTGGCTGAGGGGGCGTGTTTTATGATAATTAGGCTTGACCCGACGTGATTGACGTTTTTTTGCAACTGCGCATGCGCCGTGCGCCTACATTTCCCAGTGTGCATTGCGGCTAAGTCCGCCGCACGGGCCTATTGATTTCAACGTGGACGACTTACGCAAACGATGTAAAATTTTCGAATTTCGAAGCGGGAACGGCGGCCATACTTTAACATTACTATTCCATCTATAAGATGGAATAACTTTAGGCCTGATAAAGCGTTACGTAAACGGCGTATCTGTACTGCGTCGGTCGGGCGTACGTTCGTGAATAGGCGTATCTAGTGATTTACATATTCTACGCCGACCGCAATGGAAGCGCCACCTAGCAGCCAGCCTAAATATTGCACCCTGAGATAGGACGGCGCAAGCCGTCGTATCTTAGATAGGTTTAAGTGTATCTCTGTTTGAGAATACACTTAAACTTAGGTCGGCACAGATTCAGAGTTAGGTCGGCGTATCTACTGATACGACGACCTAACTCTACCTGAATCTAGCTATTTGTGTGTCCATAGAGGTGTATATTTCTGTAGTATTAGGCAGGTGCATTGTCATGCGTCCACATGCGTTTCTTTTGTACAGAGAAACATAATCACACCACTTGCTGATGTGTATATTTCCTGGTGAATTTCTGTATGAAGTCACTGCAGTTATATTTTATAGGTGTTATTCCAGCCAAGACATTTTATTTCAATTTAAAAAGTTTCTGTTTCTGTCTGGATCCCCGTTTTCTCCGCACGTTCAGCGCTGGGATTGATTGTCACTTGGACAGAAGGTGAGGGGGATTTCCTTGCAGGGAACAAAGATAACAATATTTTCCACTCTATCTGAATAAAAAAATAGGAAAAAGGTCTTGGCTGGAGTTCTGCATGAAGCTG
Source organism: Rana temporaria (assembly GCF_905171775.1). Classification (NCBI taxonomy): domain Eukaryota; kingdom Metazoa; phylum Chordata; class Amphibia; order Anura; family Ranidae; genus Rana; species Rana temporaria. Next base: position 178,832,246 of record NC_053495.1, read on the forward strand.
AACTCTAGACTGATATATGAGAAAATAATAAAGCTTTATATTCATTATTCCATCATTGCATTTTTTAAACTTGGTATTATTATTAGTAGTAGTATTATACAGGATTTACAGTGCCTTGAAAAAGTATTCATACCCCTTGAAATTTTCCACATTTTGTCATGTTACAACCAAAAACGTAAATGTATTTTATTTTATAGACCAACACAAAGTGGCACATAACTGTGAAGTGGAAGGAAAGTGATAAATGGTTTTCCAATTTTTTTACAAATAATCTGTCAAAAGTGTGTCGTGCATTTGTATTCAGCCCCCTTTACTCCGATACCCCTAACCAGAGCTTTTTTTCTCAGAAAATAGGTGCAGAAACTCAACCACGACCCGTTCAGATTTCACAAACCGTAGAAGGGTCTTAAAGGGGCATTAAATACCAGAATTGCATTACATACAGAGTGCAGAGTTCAGGGGGTTAAAAAGCTGTCACTTGTAAACACAGAAACCACACTTCTGTGTTTTCAAGTGATTGCGGTGAGCAGGCACCAAAGGGTCTGAGCCAGAGGTGGTGGAACTGAGTTCCCCCAAGTTCCCCCTGAAAAAAAGCCCTGCCCCTAACTAAAATCTAGTGGAACCAATTGCCTTCAGAAGTCACCTAATTTGTAAATAGAGTCCTGTGTGTAATTTAATCTCAGTATAAATACAGCTGAAGTCCTCAGAGGTTTGTTAGTGAACAAACAGCATCATGAAGGCCAGGGAACACACCAGACAGGTCAGGGATAAAGTTGTGGAGAAGTATAAAGCAGGGTTAGGTTATAAAAATATCCCAAGCTTTGACCATCTCATGAGGCACTGTTCAATCCATCATCCAAAAATGGGAAGAGTATGGCAAAACTGGAAACCTACCAAGACATGGCCGTCCACCTAAACTGACAGAGAAGAATCAGAGAAGCAGCCAAGAGGCCCATGGTAACTCTGGAGGAGCTGCAGAGATCCACAGCTCAGGTGGGAGAATCTGTCCACAGGACAACTATAATGCCCCGTATATACGATCAGGCTTTTGCCCGGCCAAACTCACATCGGAATCCGACGGAGTAAAAGAAATCTAAACTCCGATGGAATTCCTCGGAATATCCAATGGAAAAACTCAGATGGGGCATACACACGGTCGGAATTTCAGATGAAAAACACACGACCGGCATTTCCGATGAAAAAAGTCAATCAGACTTTTTCCATTGGAAATTGTACGGGAAATTAGTCGTGCTCTCCACAAATCTGACCTTTATGGAAGAGTAGAAAGAAGAAAGCCATTGTTGAAAGAAAACCATAAGAAGTCCCGTTTGCAGTTTGTGAGAAGCCATGTGGGAGACACAGAAAACATGTGGAAGAGGGTGTTCTGGTCAGATGAGACCAAAATTTAACTCTTTGGCCCAAAAGCAAAACGCTATGTGTGGTGGAAAACTAACACTGCACATTACCCTGAACACACCATCCCCACCGTGAAACATGGTGGTGTCAGTATCATGTTGTGGGGATGCTTTTCTTCAGGGACAGGGAAGCTGATCAGAGTTAATGGGAAGATGGATGGAGCCAAATACAGGGCAATTTTAGAAGAAAACCTGTTAGAGTCTGCAAAAGACTTGAGACTGGGGTGGAGGTTCACCTTCCAGCTAGACAACGACCCTAAACAAAAAAAAAATTCAAAACCATTTATCATTCTCCTTCCACTTCACAATTATGTGTTGGTCTATTACATAAAATCCCAATAAAATACATTTACGTTTTTGGTGGTAACAGGGCAAAATTTCAAGGGGTATGAATATTTTTTCAAGGTACTGTATATAGCGCCAACAGTTTGCGCAGCTCTTTACACCCTGAAGGCAGACAGTATAGTTACAATACAATTCAATACCGAAGGAATCGGATACAGAATTCAATACATGAGGATTGGTATGAGACTCCTGCAGTTTACTGTACAGCAAAGCTAAGAGATGGGGAGGGAGAAACAGCACAAGTAGACATCCTGATATGTTGCAATGTAGGGGCCCTTTCACAATGTTCAGTTCTTAAAGCGTTTTTGGTATTTAAAAAGCAGAACAAAAATGCATGGGAAAAACTCTACCCTCTGGAACTCTTCACACCGACACACTGCAATCGAGGCATATCTTTGGGCGGCACAGTGGTGTAGTGGTTAGCAAGTTCACCTAGCAGCACAAAGGGTCACTGGTTCAAATCCCAACCACCACACCATCTGCCTGGAGTTTGCATCTTCTCCCTATGCCTGCGTGGGTTTCCTCCAGGTACTCCAGTTTCCTCCCACACTCTAAAGACATGCCGGTAGGTTAATTGGCTTCTGTCTAAATTGGCCTTAATATGTGAGTGTGAATTAGGGACCTTAGATTGTAAGTTCCTTGAGGGCAAGGACTGATGTGAATGTACAATATATATGTAAAGCGTTGCATGAATTGACAGCGCTATATAAGTACCTGAAATAAATAAATCTTTAAAAGTCCTGCATGCCACATTTTTGGTGGAAGTTTAAAAAGCGCACCAAAACAAGTATCTCCCACTAAAATAATTGGAAATGCATTTATTTTAACCACTTCCATACCGCGCCTATTCTCTCCTACATGTAAACGTCATAATTTTTTTGCTAGAAAATTACTCAGAACCCCCAAACATTATATATGTTTTTTTTTTTTTGTAGCAGACACCCTAGGGAATAAAATGGCGGTCATTCCAACTTTATATCTCGCACGGTATTTGTGCAATCATTTTTCTAATGCCTTTTCTTGGGGGGGGGGGGAACAGTTTCATGAATTAAAAAAAAAAAAACAGTAAAGTTAGCCCAATTTTTTTGTATAATGTGAAAGATGATGTTATACCGAGCAAATAGATACCCAAATTGTCACGCTTTAAAATTGCGCACACTCATGGAATGGTGCCAAACTTTGGTACTTAAAAATCTCCATGGGCGATGCTTTGATTTTTTTTTACAGGTTACCAGTTTAGAGTTACAGAGAAGTTCTAGTGCTAGAATTGTTGCTCGCACTCTAACGCACGCGGCGATATCTCACATGTGTGGTTTGAATGGTGTTTACATATGTGGGTGGGACTTATGTGTGTGTTCCCTTCTGAGTGTGAGCTACCCGGCGGATGCACCCATCATTCAGATATCCCCGCTGAGAGTCCAGGATGTCATATGACGTACTGCGGGCGCAAAGCAGTTGAGTAAAATATCCAAGTTTCACAGGTGCATGCTGGGACTCAGAAATCCACAAACGCATTGAAAATGCATCAAAAATGTGATATGCATTTTTGAAAAACGCATACCGCATTTTTTAAAGGAGAAGTCCAGCCTGAGCTTTTTAGGCTGGGCTTCTCCTCTGGGTCACAGGAGTGCAATTCGTTTTGCACTCCTGTGACCTCTTTTCAGTGGAGAGCGGTCTGAAATCCGCTCTCTGCTGACGTCACTGCCATCAGTCGGGGAAGCGCATCATCACGACTTACAAGTCGGGATCCGCCAGCTGCCCTGATTGATGCGTTTCAGCGAGCCGCTAAGACAGCCTCTCCCCGCCCCTCCACTGCTCGGCGCTCCAATGAGCGCCAAGAAGTAGAGCAGAAGCGATGCTGACTGGCAGTCAGTATGGCTCTGCTCGGGGAGGAGTGAGAACCGAGCCATCGCGGTGTTCGGTGGCTCGGTTCTCAGTGCAGAGATGCCGGGGGACAGCCTGATGCTCCATCCACCGAGGTAAGTATAAATAGCAAAAAAAAACATACTTTCACTTTTAAAGGAACACTAAAGATTCGTTTTTTATTAGATCAATTGATTGCTGTAAGCTAGAGCATTTAAATATCACTTACCTCGTTTTTCCTTTTGACCTCCAAAATACAGTAATCCAGGTTTGAAAATGCCATTTCCTGTCTCTCCTCTTCTTGCTTTCCACCAGCATCTGAGCCGTTTTGCATGGTGGAAAGCAGAATGTGCTCACCCCCTCCCTATGACTACAGCCCTGCGTGAAGATGCTCTCTTATCGCTCACAGGCATGGAGGCTAAGCCTAATGGGAACTGTAGTTCCCATTAGGCCGTGATGTAGCAAGAATGAATGCGCACCGCAAATCAGGAAGTCAGCGAGAATAATGATTCAGGAGTGACGGAGGTGAATAAAGCAGCTCGATTTCAACAGGTATCAAACTAGTTATAATACAAAACATTACTTTTTACTTTATCAGCTACTGTCAGACTTTAATTTAAGAGGAAAATATTTTTGTCTTTACAACCCCTTTAGGCACAACAGTGTGAAATTAGGCAGAACCTCCCCTGCCAGATAGGGCTGTTCTGTGCGGCAGAGCTGTGTAAATTTCAGGACTGGACGGGCAAAATACAAATCAAGCCAAAGAGCTCTTATATGTGTATTTCCTCTGTGTGCTTAGCTGTGTGCTCAGGGTTCAGCCTTAATGCCTTCTCCAGTGGTCCTGAACAATTTCCATTGCACTCATCGGACACATGTGTTGTGCAGGCTTCTGTAGCCGCACACGTGATTTATACCATTTTGCCTTCAGAGCTACAACTTAAATCTCTTAATGGTTCCTCTTGAGCAAAAAAAAAGACACTTTATTACCCAAAAAAATAACATTTGCGGAAAAGTGCCAACATTTCCCCAATGAGCGTGTATGTGTGCGTGTGTGTTTGTCTTTATCAGATGGTCAGAGGTTCAGAGTAAATCACCATGAGACAGTCTCAAGCATGAACCTCTATGGCTCATGAACAAACTCTTCCTTTTCCTTAACTTCATCTTGTTTTCTTGCCCCAGGCAAAAGACAGCACAGGACTGTTGTTTTATTCTACCGTCGTCACCGGGAAGAAAGACATTTTTCTGTCCCGAAGAACCAATATTTGAACAGCCCATTGGGTGCATGCAAATGAAAACAGAAAGAAAATAACACATTAACTGGCAGATATACGCACCGGCGGAGCAACTGGGGAAATTTGGTTTAGGAACAGCGGGCGTTTGTCCTGTCGCCCCCCCATTGTTCCGTGGCGGAAGGAGAGCAGGGCCAGAACGGAAAACATTAAAACATAAGACAAATGTCTTCCTTGTGCAGCCATCTTGTCACTCCGGGACGGGTCATTGGTCGTTTTTAGACATGTGCACTGCCGAAAGATTTGTTAGTTTTTGCTTTCGTTTCATTAGTTTTTATTTCGTTTTTTCGGGTCACTCGTTATGATCGCAATTCGTAAATTAGAAAATTCAGAAAACTCGTACATATACTTACCTGCTCTGTACAATGGAATTTCACAAAACGCCCTGAACTTCCTCTTCTCGGGCAGGGCCATCTTAATGCAAGGGCACTCCTGGACTCTGCCCAGGGGCCCCAGGTACACGGGGGGCACCACAATAATCTTGCATTACATCATACTTGCCAACTCTCCCGGATTTGCTGGGACAATCATGCTTTTTACTAAACTGTAATATGATCGTGTCCCAGGAAGCATCCCAGAACCTATACTATGCCCTCCTGATCTGAGTGTTGTGCCCTCCTGATCTGAGTGTTGTGCCCTCCTGATCTGAGTGTTGTGCCCTCCTGATGCAGTGTTGTGCCCTGCTGATCCCAGTGTTGTGCCCTCCTGATCCCAGTGTTGTGCCCTCCTGATCCCAGTGGTGTACCCTCCTGATCCCAATGTTGTGCCCTCCTGATCTGAGTGTTGTGCCCCTCCTGATCCAGTGTTGTGCCCTCCTTATCCAGTGTTGTGCCCTCCTGATCCCAGTGTTGTGCCCTCCTGATCCAAGTGTTGTGCCCTCTTGATCCCAGTGTTGTGCCCTCCTGATCCCAGTGTTGTCCCCTCCTGATCCAGTGTTGTGCCCTCCTGATCCAGTGTTGTGCCCTCCTGATCCCAGTGTTGTACCCTCCTGATCCCAGTGTTGTCCCCTCCTGATCCAGTGCTGTGCTCTCCTGATCCCAGTGTTGTGCCCTCCTGATCCAGTATTGTGCTCTCCTGATCCCAGTGTTGTGCCCTCCTGATCCCAGTGTTGTGCCCTCCTGATCCCAGTGTTGTACCCTCCTGATCCCAGTGTTGTCCCCTCCTGATCCAGTGTTGTGCTCTCCTGATCCCAGTGTTGTGCCCTCCTGATCCAGTGTTGTGCTCTCCTGATCCCAGTGTTGTGCCCTCCTGATCCCAGTGTTGTACCCTCCTGATCCCAGTGTTGTCCCCTCCTGATCCAGTGTTGTACCCTCCTGATCCCAGTGTTGTAGCCATATAGTAAAGGAAGGTAGTATCGAGCTGCCTTTTAAGTGTCAAGACATGTTAAATGTTATATGTAAAGAAAAATGTAATAAAGAAGAGATTAAACAAAAAACAATTAAAATGTCATAAAACTATCCCCTATTTTGTAAACGCTATAAATTTTGCGCAAACCAATCAATAAACGCTTATTGCGATTTTTTTTTTACCAAAAATATGTAGAAGAATGTTAATATTTTATATATTTTTGGGGGATATTTATTATAGCAAAAAGTAAAAAATATTGAATTTTTTTCAAAATTGTCGCTCTATTTTTGTTTATAGCGCAAAAAATAGAGGGGCAGATCCACAAAAGAATTACGCCAGCGTATCTATTAATACGCCGCGTAATTTTAAAGTTCCTGCGTCGTATCTTTGTTTTGTATCTACAAAACAAGATACGACTGCATCTGGGCTCGATCCGACAGGCGTACGTCTTAGTACGCCGTCGGATCTTAGGTGCATTTTTCCGCCGGCCGCTAGGTGGCGTTTCCATCAAATTCGGCGTCGAGTATGCAAATTAGCTAGTTACGGCGATCCACGAATGCGTCCGGCCGGCGCATGTTTTTTACGTCTGCTTTTTCCGGCGTATAGTTACCCCTGCTATTATGAGGCGTACTCAATGTTCAGTATGGCTGTCGTTCCCGCGTCAAATTTTGAATTTTTTACATTGTTTGCGTAAGTCGTTCGCGAATAGGGATTTGCGTAGAATGACGTCACCGTCATAAACATTGGCTTGTTCTGGTTTAATTTCGAGCATGCGCACTGGGATACCCCCACGGACGGCGCATGCGCCGTTCAAAAAAAACTTTGTTTACGTCGGGTCACAACGTATTTACATAAAACACGCCCCCATCACATCCATTTGAATTGCGTGCCCTTACGCCGCCAAAGATACACTACGCTGCCCTAACTTACGGCGCAAATTCTTTGAGGATTCCAAAAAAAAATAAGTAAGTTACGACGGCGTAGTGTATCTTAGATACGCTACGCCCGATGCAAAAATGCGCCGATGTACGTGGATCTGGCCCAAAAACCGCAGAGGTGATCAAATACCACCAAAAGAAAGCTCTATTTGTGGGGGGGAAAAAACGCCAATTCTGTTTGGGAGCTGCGTCGCACGACCGCGCAATTGTCAGTTAAAGCGACGCAGTGCCGATTCGCAAAAAGGGGCAAGGTCCTAAGTGGTTAAAGGAGTTGTAAAGGAAATTTTTTTTTTTTGCCTAAAATTAATGTTTGCAAGGTAGACAGACAGAATAGTGTAATGATTCTGTTAAAAAAACTAGTAAATACCTATTCAATTCCTTCATCTATATCACCTCCGGCGTTCTAGTTTCTGTTCTCTCATTCACTTCCTGGTTTGCATCGCTCGTTCATGTAAGAACTACGGGCCAGATTCACGAAAAATTACGGCGGCGTAACGTATGTCCTTTACGTTACTCCGCCGCAAGTTTTCATCGTATGTGCTTGATTCACAAAGCACTTGCGTGTAAACTTGCGACGGCGTAGCGTAAAGCCGTCCGGCGCAAGCCCGCCTAATTCAAATGGGGCGGGGACCATTTAAATTAGGCGCGTTCCCGCGCCGGACGTACTGCGCATGCTCCGTTTTGAAATTTCCCGCCGTGCTTTGCGTGAAATGACGTCGCCCCGACGTAATGTTTTGAATGGCAACGTGAGTAACGTACTTTCGTATTCCCGGACGACTTACGCAATAATTTGAAATTCGACGCTGGAACGACGGCCATACTTTAACATGGGCTGTCTATTGTTACACCACCTAAATAGCAGCCGTAACTTTTGCTGACTAGCGACGACGTAAGAGAATGCGACGAACGTGCGTACCTTCGTGGATCGCCGTAAACAGCTAATTAGCATACCCGACGCGGAAAACGACGCGATCTCCACCCAGCGGCCGCCGAAGTATTGCATCCTAAGATCCGAAGGCGTACGAAGCCGTACGCCTGTCGGATCTTAGCCAAATGCCGTTGTATCTGTGTTTGTGAATTACAAATAAAGATACGACGCGGAAAATTTGAAAGTACGCCGGAGTATCAGCAGATACTCTGGCGTATTTCCTCTGTGAATCTGGCCCTACATTTCCCAGTATGAATTGCGGCACGCCCAGTAATTCACACCTCTTTGAAGTCTCTAACATGTAGAGAGCGTCCTGCCGCACAGATGTAGTTCCCAGGAGGGGGCGAGCACGTTACTGACCACCGCAGTAAAGCCTCCCATCACGGTGGTCGGTAAAATCAGACAAGCGGGAAGTGAACAGAACAGAGAAGAAATAGAGCAACTTCTGAGCAAAAACGAACAATGAGGAAGTGAAAAGAGGAATGTCTGCAGGTAAAGGATGCTTATTATGAAAAATGTTTTCCTTTACAACCCCTTTAAGGAATTGCTACTTTTCAGGGGGTTTTCCATACAACACCAAAGCACATACAAATACTCGTAACAACCAATCAGAATTTATCTTTCCTCAAAGTGAATCTGACCGTCTTCTTTAGGTTGCTGCACTTAGAACGTGACCGGTGCTCTTTACCAAATAAGCGCTTAGTCTGTTTTTATTTGCAGTCTCCCAACCCCAGCAACGCGAGGGGCGATTAGACTAGCGCTTTATTACTTCCATCTGCTGGAGACGCTTTATGCAGTGTATGTGTGGGAGATAATTCCTCAGCAAGTTTGTCTTGTGAAGGAAAACTATTGTGCATTTTTAAATAACACAAGGGTTTTCCAGAATGCCTTTTGGGCTCGGTAGAACGATTAAGCTTTTTTTTTTCTGTTATTCTTTTAATTGTATGTGTGGGGTAATATTCACATTGTTTATTGTTTCACTTAATTTGGTTTAAAAAAATATGTTTTGTTCTGTCTTTTCGAGGAGCTCCCCCATGCAGATAAGACGCCAACGGAGTCCTGAATACGAGAAGGTTTTTGGCAGCGAGCCGTTTCCAGACAATTAGTTTCAGCGTCTGACTCTGCAGTCCTTTCCGACAAGAAAGTTCCAATCACCCCCTGCTGTTCAAAAACCATATTCCCTGAAAAATGACGAGGAGTCACATTCGATGTTATGGCTGCACAAAGCGTCACCAGGCAAGCAAAGTAGAAACGCTTAAAAAAAAAAGGAAAAGCAGTTGTCAAGGGAAAGCTAAAAACAAAATTACATACAGTGCCTTGAAAAAGTATTCATACCCCTTGACATTTTCCACATTTTCTCATGTTACAACCAAAAATGTAAATATATTTTATTGGGATTTTATGTGATAGACCAACACAAAGTGGCACATAATTGTGAAGTGGAAGGAAAATGATAAATGGTTTTTCAAACTTTTTGCAAATAAATATGTGAAAAGTGTGGGGGGCATTTGTATTCGGCCCCCCTGAGTCAATACTTAGAACTGCCTTTGACTGCAATCACAGCTGCAAGTCTTTTTGGGGAAGAGGGACATTTTTGCCCATTCTTCTTTGTAAAATATCTCAAGTTCTGTCAGATTGGATGGAGAGCGTCTGTGAACAGCAATTTTCAAGTCTTGCCACAGATTCTCAATTGGATTTAGGTCTGGACTTTGACTGGACCATTCTGATGCCACGTACAGACGGTCGTTTTTTGTGATGAAAAAAAACGTCGTTTTTGAAAACGTCATTTAAAATGACCTTGTGTGGGGAAAACGTTGTTTTATGTCTTCTGAAAAACGACAAAAAAAAAAATTCGAACATGCTTGAATTTTTTGTGTCGTTTTTCAAAACGTAGTTTTTTACGGTCAATTAAAATGATATGTTAAAAAATATATTGCGCTAAACTATAAAGATTCAATGAAAACAAATAAATCAGTAAATACTGCAAATAGTGAGGCAGCCAACACAACAATGGAAAAATTGTAAGGTAAATGTAAAATAAAGTGCAGCGCCAAAGAACCAAGGTCCCCTTAAAGTTGGGATCTCCCAATAATAAGTGAACGTGATAATGAATTGGACCTAGATATCACACCTGGTCCTCAGTGAATGTAATTCAAAAACCATATACAAGTAGTGAAACAAATATAAATTAAGTGAATTAATGAGGGGACAACTGTTCCCCCAAATAGACTGGAATGACTTCCAGTCCCCAGTATGTACACCGTGACAAGTCAATATCAAAAAAGTGTGTATTCTAAATTCTTTAAACGCAATTTTAAACGTGACATGTTAGGTATCTATTTACTCGGCGTAACATCATCTTTCACATTATACAAAAAATTGGGCTAACTTTACTGTTTGTATATCAGGGTGATATTTACAGGTGCTAATTTATTTTGTTTATCGCACAAGATTAGGTGGATCTAGGTCACCTACCAGGGTATGGCAATCCCTATATTATATGAATTACATTTAGGGCAAGCCACCATAGAGTGACTTGCACCCTTTTGATTGCAGCAAACCATTCAATATAGAACAAATTTATAAACATAAATATTTGTTTTTTCCATTTGCGCCAGTAACATCCGTCCCATATAACTTTACTGTTTTGTTATTTTTAAATTCATGAAACCGTTTTTTTTTCCCAAAAAAGGCGTTTGAAAAATGATTGCGCAAATACCGTGTGAGAAAAAAGGTTGCAATGACCGCCATTTTATTCCCTGGGGTGTCTGCTAAATATATACAGTACAGACCAAAAGTTTGGACACACCTTCTCATTCAAAGAGTTTTCTTTATTTTCATGACTATGAAAATTGTAGATTCACACTGAAGGCATCAAAACTATGAATCAACACATGTGGAATTATACATAACAAATAAGTGTGACAACTGAAAATATATTTCATATTCTAGGTTCTTCAAAGTAGCCACCTTTTGCTTTGATTACTGCTTTGCACACTCTTGGCATTCTCTTGATGAGCTTCAAGAGGTAGTCACCTGGCGCAGCACCCCATCACTCTCCTTCTTGGTCAAATAGCCCTTACACAGCCTGGAGGTGTGTTTGGGGTCATTGTCCTGTTGAAAAATAAATGATGGTCCAACTAAACGCAAACCGGATGGAAATCTTCCAATTGGGACATCTGTTACATTAACAACTTTCTACGAGGGCAATGCTCTCAATTTGCAGAGATTTTCTCTCACTTCCTGCTGCTTTACTGAGACAGGTAGTAAAGGTAAATCTCTCCAATGGAAAACACACAGATATAAAAAAAAATGTTTTACTGACAGAGGTTTTATCCCCTTCCACCCTATCCAAAAGAGTATTTGGCTATACATACAGTCCTGATCAAAAGTTTAAGACCACTTGAAAAATGGCAAAAAATCATATTTTACATTGTTAGATCTTAACAAGGTTCCAAGTAGAGCCTCAACATGCAACAAGAAGAAATGAGAGTGAGACAAAACATTTTTTGAGCATTCAATTTAATGAAAACAACGAATAAACTGAAACAGGCTGTTTTTCAGCTGATCAAAAGTTTAGGACCACACCTCCAAAAAAAAAACTAAACCCCCCCAAAACAGAAATCCAACTTCCAAACATGAACTCAGTAATGAGTAGCTCCGCCGTTATTGTTGATCACTTTGAAAATAAATTTTGGCATGCTTGATGCCTCGCGTTTCCATGAGGTGAGTGGGAACATTTCTCCAAGTGGTGAAGACAGCCGCATGAAGGCCATCTACTGTCTGGAACTGTTGTCCCCAAAGGTTCTCAATTGGATTTAGATCAGGGGAACACGCAGGATGGGCCAAAAGAGTGATGTTATTCTCCTGGAAGAAGTCCCTTGTCCTGCGGGCATTGTGTACTGTAGCGTTGTCCTGTTGAAAAACCCAGTCGTTACCACACAGACGAGGGCCCTCAGTCATGAGGAATGCTCTCTGCAACATCTGGACATAGCCAGCGGCCGTTTGACGCCCCTGCACTTCCTGAAGCTCCATTGTTCCACTGAAGGAAAAAGCACCCCAGACCATTATGGCGCTCCCTCCACTGTGGCGCGTAGAAAACATCTCAGGTGGGATCTGCTTGTCATGCCAGTAACGTTGGAAACCATCAGGACCATCAAGGTTACATTTTTTCTCATCAGAGAATAAAACTTTCTTCCACCTTTGAATGTCCCATGTTTGGTGTTCTCTTGCAAAGTCCAAACGAGCAGTTCTGTGGCGTTCAAGGAGACGAGGTTTTTGAAGACGTTTTTTGTTTTTGAAGCCCTTCAGTCTCAGATGCCGTCTGATGGATATGGGGCTGCAGTCAGCACCAGTGAGGGCCTTAATTTGGGTCGAGGATCGTCCAGTGTCTTGATGAGAGACCCTGCTTATGCAGTTCAGCAACCCGACCACGTTCAAAAAGGGAGAGTTTTTTTGTCTTTGCCATCACAACGTGTGACTACCTGACAGAAAGTGACAATGAATCCACATCTTTGCACAGATTTGACCTTTTAAAGGCATGTGGTCCTAAACTTTTGATCAGCTGAAAAACAGCCTGTTTCAGTTTATTCGTTGTTTTCATTAAATTGAATGCTCAAAAAATGTTTTGTCTCACTCTCAGGCCCCGTACACACGACCGAGTCTCTCGGCAGAATTCAGCCAGAAACTCGATCGGAGCCGTATTCTGCCGAGAAACCCGGTGGTGTGTACACTTTTGGCCGAGGAAGCCGACGAGGATCTCGTCGGGCCAAATAGAGAACATGTTCTCTATTTCCTCGTTAGTCAATGAGGAAACTTGGCTCGGCGAGATCCTCGGCGGCTTCACAAGGAACTTGACGAGCAAAACGATGTGTTTTGCCCGTCGAGTTCCTCAGACGTGTGTACGGGGCCTCACTCTCATTTCTTCTTGTTGCATGTTGAAGCTCTACTTGAAACCTCCAACAAAATATGATTTTTTGCCATTTTTCAAGTGGTCTTAAACTTTTGATCAGGACTGTACATTTTAAATTACTCACTAGGGTTCCAGTTTAATCATTTCAAAAGAACCAAGTCAATGATGCGAGACCAAGACTATTGCAATATTAGACGGAGCTTCATAATGTGGAAAAAAAAGAAAGGTTTTGGAAAAAGTTTCAAGAACAGGAGAAAGGGGTCAAATATATCGAAGATTTATAAGATCCCCTCTGCCTGTTCTGTTGATACAGATGTCTTTGCAGTCAAAATATAGTACAAAAATGACTTTGCAGCATATCTTAACAGACCGCACATATAAAGATAGACTCTATAAATTAGGTAGATTTATTGACGTGCTGCATCGAATGACCACAGAGCTGTCCAGGATTCTTGTACATTTTTGGTCTGTGGTGACCACGTAGCATCCTCTAGCAGACTGCCAAGGTAAACGAGATGGAAATTTGACATTGCATGCCCTATTAGCAGCCACTGATCTCCGCAAGAATTTAGCATCACATTTCTTAAGGGCTAATCATTTCACATGAAAGAGACTTGCCTTTAAACTGCAATTTTTCGCCGCGGATGTGTTTTACATGGAATGATAAACGACTCACACGAGGAATAAAATAAACAATATACAAAGTATTTGCAGACATATGGATTCATTAAGACTGGACTAATACAATTATTTATTTTGAAACTGAAATGCAAAGGATTTTGCGGCTTTAAAAGTTCGCTTTGCTCGCGGTGCATTGGGAAAAAGTTTAAGGAATCACAAATGAAAGACATTCGTAAAAAAAAGTTATACAAATCTACTATTGAGCTGAATCTATTTGGTTTGATTCATTTGGTATTGGAATTTGGGCAAGTCCTGAACAGCATCAATGGACTTTTCCTGTAGTACTGGCTAAAGTTCTGAGGCATTGATTGAAGGCTTGCAATGAGGGTTTTTTTATGGCAAGAGTGTCTTGGCTTCAGGTCCAACCTGGCTTTGGAGGACCAGAGTGTTTTTTTTTTTTTTTTTTTACACATTTTGGCTCTATTGCCGTCAGAAAAGTTCCATAACTCAATAGAGAAGTTAGGTTCGCCCACCACCAGTGGCAACCCATTCATTAGGGGCGCCCAGGCCCCGTCCCCTCTCTCCACGCCACCCCCCTATATGCAATCGATAGATTCATGCATAGCATGCCAACCAGGACTTATATATTCACCATTATGAGTCAGTGTTACCCACTCACCAGCACCACCATGTATACTATAGTATACACAATTAACTATATACACTATCTATACAGTAAATGATTTGTAAAAAAACGATGCTTGTTGTGAGTGCCGCTCGCCCTAATAGGTACCTAATATACTGTTAGGCCTCGTACACACGATAGGATAGCCAGAGGACAATGGTCTGAAGGACCGTTGTCTTAGGCCCCATACTCACGACCAAACATGTCTGCTGAAACTGGCCCGCGGACCAGTTTCAGCAGACATGTTTGGTCGTGTGTAGTTAGGAGCGTACAGAATTTCACCGTACATTTGCCCGCCGGGCCGTTTTTCAGCAGACATTTATTTGCAAACTTGTTTTAAAACCGTCCGCTCAAATCCTGTCCGAACGGACATGTTTGGTGGTGAGTACACAAAACCAACGTACAAAAACCCCGCGCATGCTCAGACTAAATGAGGCCACGGGAGCGCTCGTTCAGGTAAAACTCACGTTTGTTTGGGATATGGCACATTCGTCAATAGAAAGATTAATTCTAGCAATAGAACACTGAAGCAAACCACACAATAAACAACGCTTGATGCCGTCGTTTTATTCATTCTTCTCTTGCTATAAATAATCAGTTATTTAGCTCATGTTATTTCAACTGAGTTGTTCCATACTGAAAAGTGACATTTGTTAGCTGTGATGTAGTAATATTTTAGCAATCTTTTATTGGCCCGACGTATCATATTTTTAGTGGTCCTCCACATGTCTAATTTTTTGCTTTTAATGTTTAATGTTTATCTTTCCCACTTTATTTATGTGTTTATAGTTATGTCACCATTTAGAATATTTTAATAGGAAATAGTTTGGATTTTGCTTTTGTTTGTATATTTAACTGGATTATTTTGAAGGTTGTTTAAATTGTCTACCATGTTGGCACACCAAATGCCCCCCCCCCCCCCCCATGAGTTAGTGAATATTTTAGATTAAACATTTTATTTGTTTGTAATGTTTGATGCCTAAAATAATACCCACAGTATTACAAACAATAGGCACGTTTTTAAATTCAACAAAAAGGCTTTTATTTTAGCAAATGATAAAAAGGAACAAAAACAGAATGGCAGCACTTGAACAGCTAGCAAAATACATGCAAACTTGCATTGTCAAACATGGTGAAGGCTAAACTAGCCAACCTCAGGAGGCACACAAACTAAAATCTGAAGCAGCAGCACATAACCAAAGGAACCCAAGCTGTGGTAGTCCAAACAAGATGCCATTTGTGGGGGATCAAATGGAAGGCAGGGCATCAACGTCTCCTCTTCCTTGCAACCTTCCTTCCAGGCTGCCTTACAGCGGGTCTTCCCTGGGCCCTTGCAGGTGGGGATGATGTGGCAGCAGGAGGATGATGTTCAGCAAGCCGGGCCGGGTCACATAGCCCAGTGTCTGGGGTCAGCAGCTCCCTCTGCATCCACCAAAGGGCCTGGTTGATGATGCCCTTGGCCAATTGCCTCTGCTCCTCCGTGCCTTTATTGAGATCATGTGCCACGGAGGCACTGTAGGCCTCAGTGGGGTTGAGGGGGGCCCTCATGATGGCACTCGCCTCCTGAATCATTTTGAGGCTGGCTTCCTCCACTGCCCCCAATTTCTTCTTACGGCCTGGTGGCCTAATATAAAGGGGAGGAGCCTGGCTGGTGGTGCTTGTCCTGGGGAGCTGCTCAACGCCACTGGGCCCGGCCTCCTCCTGGCTGCCACTGACCCCTTCGGCCTGGCTGTCAGTGAGGAGAGGATCTGCCACCTCCTGGCTGGTCTCTTCTTCCTGTGTAAAAAAAAGGGACATGTTGTAATATATTTAGGAATATAATCACTCACATTTTCATGCTTGAATCTTATTTTTTGCCTTGAATTTAAACTTGAAAACAGACTCACCCTCTGACCCCTGCAGTTGTCATCCCTGACACCTATTTGTTTGCCCACGACTTTAGATTTTTACTTCCCAGCTTGTATTTTATTAACCTGCCTGGCGGTATTCCCGAGTCTGACTCGGGGTTAGATTTTCCTGCTGCGAGCGGTAACCCCGAGTCAGACTCGGGCTTGCCTCGCTAGATCCACAGGCTTGGTTTACTTACCTTGTCCCTGGATCCAGCGATGCCACCGCGCTGTGTGAGCGAGCGGGACCTCGCTCGATTCACACAGTGCCTCTGTGTGCCGCCGATCTCCGTTCCCTGCGACGTTACGACGCACGGGGACGGAGAACGGCGCCAAATTCAAAAAAGTAAACAAACACATTACATACAGTATACTGTAATCTTATAGATTACAGTACTGTATGTAAAAAAAACACACCCCCCTTGTCCCTAGTGGTCTGTCCTGTGTCATGCATGTCATTTTATATAATAAAAACGTTTCTTTCTCCCTGCAAACTGTAGATTGTCCATAGCAACCAAAAGTGTCCCTTTATGTCAAAAATAGTTTTAGATCAGCTAAAAAACAGCGATAATAAATTATAATCACTTGCAGAATTGTGCGATAGCGATTTGTGGGGAAATTCGTCATAAAAAAAAAATAATAATGACAGCGACAATTCTGCAACTGAGCAAATTTCAGTGATTTTGATTTGATTACATTATTGAATAATTTTTATTATAATTATATTATTATTTGTTATAATTATTTATAATTATTTATTATATTATAATTTATAATTTTGTTTTTAAAAAAATGTCATACCCGGGATGCCTATTAGAATCTTGTTTGGACAGATTTAAGTGAGTTATTTCTAAAAATTACAGACCTACAATATAAAACGCCAAATTTCCTTGCAAATAATTGTACCGCTTTCAGCATGTTTTTTCTGAAAGAATCATACCGCCAGGGAGGTTAACCAATATCAAGTCAAGAATCAAACAATAATTAATATTATTCCATAACTAGTTATGAAACTACTATACCTCATCATCGTAGAGGCGCAGATCTGCCTCTCTGTCAGCCAGGCCCTCTTCATCCGACTCTGCAGGGCTGTGGTGATCTGGGGAAGTCCCGCTGGAAGGTAGCATGGAGGGAAGGTTGGGATTCAGACTTGACATTGATGGCCTGCCTTCCAGTTGATCCCGCAAAAATGACATCTGGTTGTAATACCACAGCTTTGGTTCCTTTGGTGGTCTTGCTGCTGCTCCAGATCTTAGCTGCTTTTGGTGAGCTTTGTACGCTCTCCTATATGTGCCCCTGAGGTTGGCAAGTTTATCCTTCACCATGTTGGCACTGCATTCTGGCACCCATGTCCTCATGTATGCTGCTAGCTGTTCAAGTGCTGCCGCTCGTACGTCCTTGTTGTGGTAGGTGGGCTGCTTTGAATCCCACAGGATGGGCATTTCCCTAAATTTATCCAGCAAGTGCTGGATAATCTCTTGGGTCTGCAGGAGATCCATTGGGAAATGATGATTTAGTGATTTTTATTCTAGATTGAAAAAATAAAAAGAAACCAAAAACACAATTAAAAAAAGCCTCAGCATTTACATTGATAGAATATGTTGTTTAAAAAGTAGTACCTATATAGAAATACAAACACAGTGTCTCTTGTTTAGAAAATGCTGGCCAGCTCTGCCCCATTGGTTGGTTGTAGCTAACATTTTTTTTATACATGCCGCCCCTTTGGTTACATTGCAGGAAATAATAGAAATGTACAACCATACACAATTATTACAAATGACAGCATTCATCAAGGCACTATTGCATGTGTAGATATCCTGCCCCTCAGCATTGATTACATGAAAGAAACTTCCTAATGACCTCTGTCCAACCAACACAGAACAATACTTGGCCTGATCTGAATACACCCTACATAATTGCTAATGAGTCACAGCATTTTTGACATCTCTATTTTGTGATGTCTCCAAAAGCATTTGGGTACGAAAATCACATTCTGGTATCCAAGAGACATAATAGCTTAATAAAACTGTGCAACCAACAGACCAAACCCCCATCCCATGGCTCTACATTTTAGAGCCCGCTGCTGATCCCATGTTTAAATTTCTTACCTGCCTCTCTCAAAATCCTCGTTTGTTACGCTCGCTGAATTAACACGTAACCTACGTAATCACGTCAAGCGCCTTTTATCCACTCCGCGTATGTATGAAACGCCGCCCTCGTCACCTTTGCCATGCCCCTAATCAATTGAAAAAGTAAATATGGCGTTAACTGTGTAGGTTCTGGAATCGCGCGAATATTCTCCGCGTAACCTACGTCAATACGTTGTTGGCATTCGCGACACTCCGCATATGCAAGAATCCCCGCCCTCATCTCCGCCCCTGACGGGACATTTCCTCGTTTCCATGCCCCTAATCTCTGTGGGAAGGAAAGATGGCGATGTCACACGAGCGGGCACGGAGCTCTCATGGCGCAAGTGAAGGGACAGAGGCAGGACCGTCCCGATCCAGGCCTAAAAGATATAAAGCCACTAATATGGCGTTTGAAGAAATGGTGGAGTTGGTTTACATCATGAGGAGGAAGGATTATGATGGTGAATGTGGGCCCTACAAAACACCGAACCGTAGAAAGTCACACATAATGGACAAGGTGGCAAGGAGAATGAGGAGAATGTTTGGTGTCACCAGGTCAAAGGAGCAACTCCGGAAGCGTTGGTCCGATTTAAAATTGAGGGAGCCACATCACATGAAGAAGATACTCAAAATTCTGCGTAAAAGTAAGTCCATATTATTTAAGGGGGGGGGGGGGAATGTCTGCAATAATGTGTTGACATGTATTTTTTCACATCTGCCTCCTTGGCCTGCTTGTACTTTTGAACACGTGTAGATACTGTATTGTGTTTATGTCAAATAACAACCCTTACCAAATTTCGTGAAATAGTAAACACGCGTAATATGACATTGTTTTGCAAAAATGCGACGTTACTCCAGGAACAACACACCTGGACATGGCTGACTGGCCCCAAACTTGGTTTTCCAACATTGTTGAATAGCAAAATCACAGAAATTAAATTGAGTGCATGTGACAGGCAAACAAGATTCATTCTCCAAAATGAAAATAAAGCTGATGTTTTAACATCTGGAAATGCAAAGCACCTGTGTCTCAATAATCAAAGTATATTTATTTGGAGGGTCGACGAGAATTAATGTTTTGGGGGGACATCCATGTGTGTCACTTCTTTGCAAAAAAGGGGCAGGATCAGAGCTTGGCCTAGAACTACGCCAAAAATGGAGGATTGCTGAAAGAATAAACAAACAAAAATCATCATAAATGTATCGTCTATGCAATGTGTGCGATTTATGATATCCAATATCTGTGTGCTGATGAGTATACCTTTTTTTTTTTATTATTTCTTATAGGGGAAAGAAGACGCCAGCAATTGGAGGAGGCAGAGAGGGCCAGACACCCACAAAATCAAACACCTCCACATGTTGAGCAGGAGGAGGCTGTGGAAGGAAGAGAGGAGGATGTGGAAGGAGAAGAGGATGTGGAAGGAGAAGAGGATGTGGAAGGAGAAGAGGATGTGGAAGGAGAAGAGGATGTGGAAGGAGAAGAGGAAGGAAGAAAGGAGGAAGGAAGAGAGGAGGAAGAAGTAATTTTGGACTTAGAATTTATAGCAGATGAAGGGCAAGTGGCGGAAGAACAATTTGGCGAATTGAAAGAAGGTGGATTGATGGATGAAGGAGGAGTCGAAGATGATGGGGAGGTGGTGGAAGAAGGAGGAGTGATAGAAGATGATGGGGAGGTGGTGGAAGAAGGAGGAGTGATAGAAGATGAAGAAATTGGGGATGTGGAAATTATCAGGCCATCAGGTCAGTGTCACCCCTATATTAATAGGGCCAAACATATGCAGATAGGCTGGAAACTATTTACATATTTTGAATGCCAATTTGTTTCTTTTTAGGGGATGAAGATGGTGTAGCACATTTTTCACGTGCAAGTGCTTCTATAATTGTACAGCAAGTAATGGAGTGCAGCACGGAAATGGACAATATGCGGGAAAGGATGCTAGTCATGGAGCAGAATGTGCGAAATGTCATTTCAGAGTGTAGCACGGAAATGGACAACATGCGCCAAAGGATGCTAGTCATCGAACAGAATTACAAAAATATCATTGACATGATGGGCCGTGTCAAAGACTGAACCACAGAAGCCCATCCCCCGCCCATCCCCCGCCCACAAAACCCTTTTTAATTTTTGTACTTTATAATACGCCAAAATTTCTAAATGCACACACAGTGTGCCAATATGTGCTATCTGCCATCACAGACTATCTATTGTCTGTGCTTTGTGGGTACAAACCCCTCCTCGATCCTCAAGTAGTTGAGAGGAAGAAGGGTTTGCTCCCACAAAACACAGACATTGATCACCCATGATGTCAGATAGCACATGTGGCCATTTGTCTGTTTAACCAATGACATTTGGCGAGTTTTCACTGAATGTGTGCATTTAGAAATTTTGGCGTGTTCCAGTGTGAAAGCACACCATCCATGACTGACTGCTGTTCTTTTTTTAAATTTTTGTTTGGTGTTGATCTTTTTTGGTTTGTAAATGTTTACAGTTTCAGATCACAAAACGAACAAGAAATCTCACCTAAAGAAATAAGTTAACGAATTTTCTTTAAAAAATAAAAAATCTTTTTGTTGTGTTAAAATCTTGTTGAAAAAATTATACACAAACAAATACAAAGCCAAAAAATGTTTGGTATAAAAACAATACCCAAACATTTCTAAATGTAAATAAATGTCTTAGAAACAAATACCAAAAAAAAAATAAAAAACATTAAAAAATAACCAAAAAAAATTCTACATAAATTAGTCTGGGTTATTGAAAATCAAACTAAATAATAACTTTAATTTTGAACCAAAGTCTAAAAAAATTATGTTTAGAAGTGTGTATATATATATATATATATATATATATATATATATCTATATCTATCTCTAGAGATAGATATATAGGAGACAAGCCCAAAAATTCTGGCGTATAGTTTCAGTGAAATTATTCTTACATTGTGTTTCGATCAGTATTATTGCTAATCACTGTCAATAAAGACAAAAAACTAAATAATTCAAAGCCAATATTTTGTACCAAAAATTTGCAGGAAATGTTTTCAGGAAAAAAATACACATTTCTTGTTGAAAAATGACTAAAATAAAAAAATATAATTGTGACATCAAAAGCAGAAAAATGAGTGGCTTCTTATTTCTAGACTGAATACCCAGTTAGTAGATGAGTGAATAATGTGCAAATGTGGTTAGTTAATACATCTGAGTAAGTAAATTTGGCACTAGAAGTGCACTATTTTTGGAGAGAACCTGGAAGACAGAAAAATAGAGAAAAAGCAGTAATGACAAACAACTGTATAAAGTCCAATGGTCTAATTATTTATTAGTTGTGAGAATATTCCTTTCTTTGGGGGGCCGAATTAGAAAGAAATATGATCTGGCATAGCAATGGCCCCCCGACCCATGAAGTACTCAACATATTTGTCGCGTACCTCACGAGCAGATTGGGGGGCCAAGCCAGCGCGACCAGTGTCCAGGCCAGGAATGTTCTCTGAGGGTAGTCCTGCCTCAGAGCCCATGGAGGCTAGGTACGTCTGGGAGTGCCTGCGTAGAAAATTGTGCAAAATGCAGCAGGCAAATATAATGGTGTTCAATTTATATTCCGCCAAATGTATCGATGTCAGGAACAGGCGGAACCGGTTGGAGAGTATCCCAAAGGCATTCTCGACTACCCTCCGAGCCCTGGACAACCGAAAATTGAACACCTTCCTCTCTAAGGTGAGGGTCCTCTGGGGAAAAGGCCGCATTAGGTGAGGTCCAAGGCCGAAAGCCTCGTCCGCTAGGAACACAAACGGAAGTCCTTCCACATTATCTTCATCTGGTGGCAATGCCAGACCACCAGTTTGGAGACGATCATAGAAATCAGTCCGTGAGAACACTCCCCCATCTGACATCCGGCCGTTCTTCCCCACGTCCACATATAGAAACTCATACTGTGCCGACACCACCGCCATCAACACAATACTATGATAACCCTTGTAATTATAATAGTAGGACCCCGAGTGGGGTGGGGGCACAATGCGGACGTGTTTCCCATCTATTGCTCCACCGCAGTTAGGAAAATCCCACCACTCGGCAAATTGGGAAGCCACAGACTGCCATTCCTGTGGTGTGGAGGGTAGCTGTGGGGACAAACAAAAAAAGAGATTTAGTACTTTGGCACATAAACATTGCAAACATAATCCTACAAGCATCCTTGTGCAACTTTACATTTTTTAAATAGCATTTTCAAATTATGAAGGGAGAATTTCGGGGCACAAATATATAGGCCCACTTAATTAATAAGAGACTCCACAGCCCTCTGATGGGGACAAAAACACTTTGAAGGGGGGGTGGGGGGTGTTTAAACTGTTTTTAGAAAACCAAAAAAAAAAAATAAAGTGGCAAGGTGGGTGTTGGCCCGAAGATAGCATGCTGGACAGGTTAATATTGGGTAAGATCCAAATATGCAGGTAGGCCAAAATAAAAAGAACATGTAAAAGCTGATATCAACATGCATAGGGAGAAAAGGGAACGTTAGTTAAACACACAGCATATCTGGGAAATAAAATCAAAAGTTAGTTTGCCACATTATTAAAGACACATTGTGAGGTTAAAATGAGGAAACTTACCTTCATATACTCCTCGTGCATAACTTTAATGATGGCAGCACACGTGTCCGGTATGATGACCCCAAGCGCCTGCGGAGAGATGCCTGTCGAGAACTTGAGGTCCTGCAGGCTCCTCCCAGTCGCCAGGTACCGCAACGTGGCAATAAGCCTCTGCTCGGCCGTGATGGCTTGGCGCATCACAGTGTCCTGCCTCGTGATATAGGGGGACAGAAGATCCAGCAGACTGTTGAATACGGGGTCCGTCATGCGGAGAAAATTCCTATAGTCATTAGGATTATTCTCCTGGATTTCCCTAAGCAGAGGCATATGTGAGAACTGGTCACGCTGGCGCAACCAATTCTTGGTCCAGAAACGCCTCCGCCCCCTGTTTCTGGCCAAAGTACTGGAATAATGAACATATCCAGCAGCCATCCCATAAACAGCACCAACTCGCGAAAATTGACGCTGCTGCTCCATCATGGCTTCAAACCGGCCGGCTGGTCAGTCAAGAACACACTCCAACAGAAAGCACAATCAAATCCAGCGGGACCTGCAAAGAACGCACGACACACAGATACGAACGCACAGTACGAATCTGCAAAGCAGAACGAACTGCACGCCTGTACCCGAATGCCAACTACGTACCCACAAGCACACGCACTGAACGAGAAAATACTACCTGCTAAAGCCTGGAGACCGAGAAGCGCGAATCAGCTCTAACCAAACCTTCACTAACACGAGCAAAGCCGTAACTAGCAAAAGCGGAACAGAGGGCGTCGCCATTGACTTTGGCCTTTCCCTTTATAGTGACGTCAAACGTGGATTACGTGCACGCGTTCAGGTCCGCAGGGAAATATCGTCCGCTGGTGTGTACAAGCCAGCGGGCCAAATGAAAAAACAGCCTTGTACGCCGGAAACAGCCCGTCGGACATTTCGAGCGAACATGTTTGGTCGTGAGTACTCGGCCTAAGGTTAACCGATGAAGCTGACTGATGGTCCGTCGCGCCTACACACCATAGGTTAAATAACCGATCGTGTCAGAACGCGGTGACGTAAAACACAACACAACAAAAAAAATACGAAGTTCAATGCTTCCAAGCATGCGTCGACTTGATTCTGAGCATGCACGGGTTTTTAACCGATGCTTTTGCATACTAATGATCGGTTTTGACCTATCGGTTAGGCGTCCATCAGTTACATTTTAAAGTAAGTTCCTATTTTTCTAACCAAAGGTTAAATAACCTATGGGGCCCACACACGATCGGTTTTGACCGATGAAAACGGTCCTTCAGACCGTTGTCTCTGGCTATCCTATCGTGTGTACAAGGCCTTAATCAAATCTTAAGCAATCCTGGTAAAAAAAAAAAGTTTTCACCTGTCCTGGTAGGTGTGGGTTATGAGGGGGCTACAGCATCTTTTTGAAAGTAAAAGCATTAGTGGCAAAAATATAACTCAGCACAGTCCTTGGCACGCCCAGACTGTGTGATTTGGACAAAAAGCAGACTTGTCCAAATTAATCTTTGGCACTTAGTATAACATTGGAGAGCGCTTACTCCTTAGTATAACATAGGAGAGTCCTAGAGTTTTGCACTTATACAACACAGAAACTTCCACATTTAAATCACAGAAATGCCAGGTAAACATAATCAGACGTTATGTGGGTTTAGTGATGACTTTTTTGGCCTGGTTGAAGGTCTTCTTTGTATGGAAGAAACTGGTTCCGCTGACCTTCCTTGAGACTTTAATGAGTAAATTAGGAGTAAAACTTGAACATAGCAATGTGGTTAAATCTGTAGACGGCAACTTAAATATTACTAATGGAATATAGTCCAGATTGTCCTGCACCTTCTACCAAGGACAAGGAATGAATACTACAGATGCCTGAACTGCTGTGTCTGCAATAAACTGATTACAGGAACATCTTTCTAACACCCACAGACTGGAAAGTGGAAACACCACTTCAGGGCAGGAACCATGTGCGTTCCTGTCTGAGGATCCACAATTTGGGATGTCTGTGTGGTCTGGTCTGACATATGTCAGAAAACCCTGCATGATTAAAAAGCTGAAGATTCACCTAACCCAGAAAAATGTATGAAACTGGCTGAGCCATGTGCGGTTCCGATGAGTCACGGCTGGTGTCAAGATCAAACAATGGACCAGACTCACGGGACGCCCCCAAGAAACTATTTATACTACTTACAAAGACCTGTCTGGAAGCTTGTGTACATAGCCAGACAGGGCTTGAACTGTACTACACTAAACCTGGTGTATACAAAGAGGCTCAGCTGAAATTGTTTGGGGCGCCTATAACCAATTGGATTTCAGCTTCAGTTTTTTTAGCACAATATTTTTTGTTAGTGGTAGATAATTAAAGGAGGCTCAGGACACTAAGAAAAAACATAATTCACTTAAAGAGGTTGTAAAGGTTTTTATTTTTTTCTAAATAGGTTCCTTTAACCACTTAAGGACCGGACCAATATGCTGCTAAATGACACAAGGGGTTTTTACAATTCGGCACTGCGTCGCTTTAACAGACAATTGCGCGGTCGTGCGACGTGGCTCACAAACAAAATTGGCGTCCTTTTTTCCCCACAAATAGAGCTTTCTTTTGGTGGTATTTGATCACCTCTGCGGTTTTTATTTTTTGCGCTATAAACAAAAATAGAGTGATAATTTTGAAAAAAATGCAATATTTTTTACTTTTTGCTCTAATAAATATCCCCCAAAAACAAATATATATAAAAAAAAAAATTCCTCAGTTTAGGCCGATACGTATTCTTCTACCCATTTTTGGTAAAAAAAATCGCAATAAGCGTTTCTCGATTGGTTTGCGCAAAATTTATAGCGTTTACAAAATAGGGGATAGTTTTATTTATTTTTTTACTACTAATGGCGGCGATCAGCGATTTTTTTCGTGACTGCGACATTATGGCGTACACTTAGGACAATTTTGACACATTTTTGGGACCATTGTCATTTTCACAGCAAAAAATGCATTTAAATTGCATTGTTTATTGTGAAAATGACAGTTGCAGTTTGGGAGTTAACCACAGGGGGCGCTGTAGGAGTTAGGGCCCTTTCACACTGGGGCATTTTTCAAGCGCTTTAGCGTTAAAAAAAGCGCCTGTAAAACGCCTGAAAGAAGCTGCATCTGCAATCCCAATGTGAAAGCTTGAGTGCTTTCACACTAAAGCGCCTGAAAAACACCCCAGTGTGAAAGTGGTCTTAGCGTTAAAAAAAGCGCCTGAAAGAAGCTGCATCTGCAATCCCAATGTGAAAGCCTGAGTGCTTTCACACTGAGGCGCTGAGCTGGCAGGGCGTAAAAAAAAGTCCTGCATGCAGCTTCTTTGCAGCGCTTTAGGAGCGGTTAATACACCGCTCCTAAAGCCCCCTTCCCATTGAGGAAGCTTTTTTTAACGCCAAAGCGCCTGAAAAGCGCCTCAGTGTGAAAGGGGTCTTAGCAGCGCTTTACCAGCGTTTTTCGGGCGCTGGCAGTGTGAAAGGCCTCTGAAAGCACTTGGGCTTTCACATTGGGATTGCAGATGAGGCTTCTTTCAGGCGCTTTACAGGCTTTTTTTAAACGCCAAAGCGCCTAAAAAACGCCCGAAAAACGCCCCAGTGTGAAAGGGGTCTTAGGATTCACCTAGTGTGTGTTTACAACTGTAGGGGGGTGTGGCTGTAGGTCTGACGTCATCGATCGTGTCTCCCTATAAAAGGGATCACTCGATCGATGCAGCCGCCACAGTGAAGCACGGGGAAGCCGTGTTTACATACGGCTCTCCCCGTTCTTCAGCTCCGGGGAGCGATCGCGAGGGGGCGGCTAGAAACGAATAGCCGCGCCCTCGTCCCGGATCGCTCCCCGCGGGAATCCGACCGCCGCATGTAGCGGGGGGGTCCCGATCGGACCCGCGGAAATGCGGGGACGTACATGTACGCCCATCTGCCTGTACGTGCCATTCTGTGGACGTACATATACATGTGGCGGTCGGCAAGTGGTTAAGCTAGTGCATTGTTGGTTCACTTATCTTTTCCTTCAATTTCCCTTCTAAGGCCCCGTACACACGGTCGGACCAAACCGATGAGACTGGCCCGTCGGACCGTTTTCATCGGTTCACCTCTGAAGTGGCCTGATGGTCTGATGTGTGTACACACCGTCAGTCCCAAATCCGATCGGGTCAGAACGCGGTGAGGTAAAACACACAACGTGCTGAATAAAACGAAGTTCAATGCTTCCAAGCATGCGTCGACTTGATTCTGAGCATGTGCAGGTTTTGAACCGATGCTTTTCTGTACTAACCATCGGTTTGGTCCGATGGGGCAGCGGTCCATCGGTTCGGTTTTGAAGCATGTTTAGAAATTTTGGACCGAAGGAAACCAGACCGATAGCCTATACACACGGACGGTTTGGTCCGATGAAAATGAACTTCGGTTCATTCTCATCGGACCAAACCGACCGTGTGTACGGGGCCTTAGGGGTCGATTTACGTAGAATGGCTTATTTTTATGCGGGCGTAGCATATCTCCGATACGCTACGCCGCCGTAACTTAGTGAGGCAGGTTCTGTATTCACCAAGAACCTGCGCCCTAAGTTACGGCGGCGTAACGTAAATCTGCAGGCGTGAGCGCACCTAATTCAAATTGTGAAGAGGTGGGTGTGTTTTATGCAAATAAAACATGACCCCACGTAAATGACTTTTTTGACTAATGGCGCATGCGCCGTCCATGGAAGTAACCCAGTGCGCATGCTCCAAATTAACCCGCAAAAAGACAATGCTTTCGACGTGAACGTAAATTACGCACAGCCCCATTCACGGACGACTTACGCAATTGACGTAAAAATTTCAAAATCGACGCGGGAACGACGTCCATACTTAACATAGAATACGCCTCATATAGCAGGGGTAACTTTACGCCGGAAAAAGCCTAACGTAAACTATGTAAAAAAATGCGCCGGGCGGACGTACGTTTCTGAATCGGCGTATCTACCTAATTTGCATATTCCTTGCGTAAATCTACGAAAGCGCCACCTAGCGGCCAGCGTAAATATGCAGCCTAAGATACGACGGCGTAAGAGACTTACGCCGGTCGGATCTTAGTCAAATCTATGCGTAACTGATTCTAAGAATCAGGCACATATATACGACGCCGCACACTCAGAGATACGACGGCGTATCTGGAGATACGCCGTCGTATCTCCTACCTGAATCTGGCCCTAAATGTTTTTTTTCTTTGTCTGAATTTCTCACTTCCTGTTTCTCCTCAGTAAGCTTTCCCCCATCATCCATGGGGGTTAGTCAGCCAGAACAGCTTACTGAGGAGGAACAGGAAGTGAGAAATTCAGACAAAGAAAACAAAGAAAAAAAACATTTAGAAGGGAAATGGAAGGAAAAGGTAAGTGAACCAACAATGCACTAACTTAAAGGAACCTATTTAGAAAATAAAAAACAAACCTTTACAACCCCATTAAGAACATGTAGTATGAATAAGTATATACAGTGGGGTAGATTCAGCAAGCAATTACGCCTGCGTATCCATAGATACGCAGCGTAATTGCTAAGTAGCGCCGGCGTATCGACTTTCTGTATTCAGAAAGCTCGATACGCCGACTGCAGCCTAAGATATGACTGGCATAAGGCTCTTATGCCGTCGTATCGTAGGCTGCATTCTTACGCTGGCCGCTAGGTGGCGTTCCCGTAGTGGTCAGAGTAGAGTATGCAAATTGCATACTCACGCCGATTCACAACCGTACGCGCGCCCGGCGTTCGAATTTTACGCCGTTTGCGTTTGTCGGTTTCTGCGTAAGGCTGCACATACTATTAGCAGGCGCAGCCAATGCTAAGTATCGTTCCTGCGTTGCGATTTTTGAAAATTATGTCGTTTGCGTAAGTGAATCGTGAATGGCCCTGCGTTGCGATTTTTGAAAATTATGTCGTTTGCGTAAGTGAATCGTGAATGGCGCTGGACGCCATTTACATTCACGTTGAAGCAAATGACGTCCTTGCGACGTCATTTAACGCAATGTGCGTCGGGAAAGTTTCGCGACGGAGCATGTGCACTACGTTCGGCGCGGGAACGCGCCTAATTTAAATGATCCACGCCCCCTACGGGATCATTTAAATTACACGCGCTTACGCCGGCCACTTTTACGGAACGCCCCCGTAAATTACGGAGCTACTGCTTCATGAATGAAGCGTAGCGCAAGTAATTTACGGAGGCGTAGCGTAAAAACGGAACGCTGCGCCTCCGTAAGAGTGCGCAGCCCTACCTGAATCTACCCCAGTATTCACATCAATACCGGGCACTTTCACCCCCTTCCTTCCCAGGCCAATTTTCAACTTTCAGCGCTCTCGCACTTTCAATGACAATTGCGTGGCCATGCTACACTGTACCTAAATTACATTTTTATAATTTTGTACGCACAAATAGAGCTTTCTTTTGGTGGTATTTATTCACTACTCTGTTTTTTATTTTTTGCGATATAAGCGGAAAAATAGCTGGAAATTTGGAAAAAAAAATACAATATTTTCTTCTTTCTATTTAAAAAAAAATCGAATGTTGTCATAAATTTAAGCCAAAATGTATTCTGCTACATGTCTTTGGTAAAAAAAAAATCCTGTTAAGTGTATAATAATTGGTTCGTGTGATCACCGACAGATGTACGCAGATGATCATGTACAGATGTGTGCAGGTGATCATGGATATATGTGTGCAGATAATCATTGGGACATGTGATTTTACTGTTACATATGTGGGGGGACAGGTGTTTTTACTGTGTGGGGACGTGTGTTTTGGGGACATTGTGTAGGGATATGTGTGTTTTATATTGTGTGTTACTAGGCTGGTGATCAGTGTGTAAAAAGCCTTAAAAAACAGCTCATACACACTGATCACCAGCCGGCTGCAGCGATCCGCTCTCCTCTCCTCACCGGCAACTAATGTGTGAGGAGAGGAAAGTCGATCGCCTAGCAACTGGCTCTCTGTTTACATCACATGATGGCTGTGATTGGACCTGGCCGTCATGTGATCAGGGAGGCCAATCACAGAGCCCTCCTGCCTCCTGAACGTCCACTCAGAAGGAGAGAGCGCCCACCCGGCTGTACATATGCAGTGGCTGGGTGGGAAGTGGGTATGTGGTATATATAATATGCACAATATAGATACTGCCCGCTATGAGTTGAAGAGCCTCTGGAAGAGTCCTGACAAAATTGACGGGATCCACCCAGCTACCAGATCATCAGCTGGCTTTGCCTTTCAGCTTGTGGCTAAGAACCTGAGCCAGCTGTGCCCGCCCTCTCTCCAGCCCGGTGCATAATTACATGACAATGGATGTAGGATGTAGCCAGGTGGGCTAGAAAAGGGGGCTGCTGAAGCCAGGCTGCCTGCCAGAGCCTGAAGAGGTAGTGCTGGGACCAGTGACCACGGTAGGAAATGCAATCAAAGTGGGAGTGATGTCACCCCAACATTCTCAATTACAGGGGTTTGTGGTTCCTGCCTGTAAAGGGCCTTTGCTAAAGATTTTTCCTGGGTGACACCACAGTGGATCTATAAGCAAGATTGTGCAGCAGGAGGAAGAAAAGGAGTGTATATACCGTAGTTGAAGTGCCCCTGGAGAGAATTTATTCCAGTCAAGTGGGCGAACCAAAATACCCCTATCCCCATCCAAGTTTATTAACCCCTAAATAAAACACACAAAAAGATTTGCTGGACTGTTTTCTGTCTCATGCGAGCCTGTGTAAATTCGTAGTGCCTGACTGTGCAGGGTGGGGGATCTCTATTCATCAATGGTTCCTGCACTACAGAGGAGAAGATCTTCTGAGGCTGAAGAAATCCATCGTCCCCCTGTGTCTTCAGGTGAGTGTAAGCCCACAATTGCACCATTTTCTTGCATACTTAATGACCATGTAACTAATGCCTAAAAACAACCATGCTCCCAAAAATGTCGCTAAAGCTCATGGGCTCTAACATTCACTTCTGTGTGTGTACATTTCTAACTATTGAGCTCTCTAACATACTTTTTACACCAAAGAAGACAAAAAAAACACATGTTGCCTTTTAAAATTATAAATTCTTAGGTGGACTTTCAGTAGCTTCTTAAAGTGGAGGTTCACCCGGAAATGACAATTTTTAACCTTAGATTCATGCTCATTTTGTCTAGGGGAATCGGCTAGTTTTTTTTAAATCAAAGCTGTACTTACCGTTTTAGAGAGCGATCTTCTTCGCCGCTTCCGGGTATGGGCTGCGGGACTGGGCGTTCCTTCTTGATTGACAGTCTTCCGACAGGCTTTCGACGGTCGCATCTATCGCGTCACGATTTTCCGAAAGTAGCCGAACGTCGGTGCGCAGGCGCAGTATAGAGCCGCACCAACGTTCGGCTTCTTTCGGCTACTCGTGACGCTATAGATGTGACCGTCGGAAGCCTGTCGGAAGACTGTCAATCAAAATAGGAACGCCCAGTCCCGAAGACCATACCCGGAAGCGGCGGAGAAGATCGCTCTCTAAAACGGTAAGTACAGCTTCGATTTTTAAAAAACGACCCGATTCCCCTAGACAAAATGAGCCTCAATCTAAGGGTAAAACATTTTTTTTAGGGTGAACTCCCGCTTTAAAGTGGGGGTTCACCCAAAAAAAAAAAATTTCCATTAGATTGAGGCTAATTACGGGAAGCAGAATCGGGTGTTTTTTTTTTAAATCAATGCAGTACTTACCGTTTTAGAGATAGATGTTCCGGGTATGGTCTTCAGGACTGGGCGTTCCCATTTGATTGACAGCCTTCCGACGGTCGCATACAGCACGTCACGAGTTGCCGAACGTCGGTTCGGCTCTATACGGCGCCTGCGCACCGAAGTTCGGCTACTTTCGGAAACTCGTGACGCGCTGTATACGACGGTCGGAAGGCTGTCAATCAAATAGGAACGCCCAGTCCCACAGCCCATACCCGGAAGCCACTGAGAACATCTATCTCTAAAACGGTAAGTATTGCATTGATTTTAAAAAAAAACACCCGATTCTGCTTCCCGTAATTAGCCTCAATCTAATGTTAAAAATTTATTTTTTTGGGTGAACCTCCACTTTAAAAGGTCAACACTAAATCTGGCCATAGATGACTCATTATTTTGGATCATTCCAGGGGCTGAACCAAAAAAAATAATGGATTCCTCCATCCATACAATCAAGATTTTGTATTCTTTCAGTGGGACTCTCCTCTGTCAGAATACACTGATCAATGGCTGTAGCTGGCTGATTGAGAAAAATCTTCCAACAAGCCCATTCGACAGTCTAGTAATCGACTTCTGTTGAACAGGCGAGGCTCACATATATTCAGCTGGGGTGATTGGTTGCCTCAACAGGAAAAGCTGCCAGAAGAGAACATGGTTCTCAAAGGCATCTTTCCTCTTTTAAAAAAAATTATAAACCTGAGAACAATTTTACATATAAGAAAGGTTGACCAAGCATTTAGTCCCACCTCAACGAATGTGTGTGACCCCTGGATACATCATGTGGGAAAGAAAATAATGTTAAGCTTTATGCCTGTAGGAGCCCAAGTGTAGTAACTTCACACACACAAGTAGCGATGGTAGGATTTTTGCAATAAGAAGAAGACAAAGTTTGCTTGGGTCCATTAAAGGCTGTCAAATGCCAGGCGAGAGGATCGCAGTTTTTGTCCCAGGGTCCTGTGGTTTTGGTTACACCTCTTGCTATGGAGTATATTTTGGTATAATGAGATGTCACCTCGTAGATAGTTTTTATGTCCTACATTTTCTCATGACATATATTCTGCATTATATCTAAGTATAGAGATTCTTACCCTATGTTGTCAAGTATCAGGTTTTACTAGTGATGGGCTCTCAGTTTCCTGTTTAGCCTCTCCCACACTCCTACCTCTGTCCACTGTTGATCTAATACAGCCTTTCTGTACATTCCTTCTGTTCTATCTATGTGGCTGCCAAGAATTCCCAGCATTCCCAGCCTCTGGTTGCTGTTCCTGACTCCAGTGCCGCAGACATTGGACTGTCAACTTGTCCGCTCAGGAAATTTGTCATCCTCTTAAATAGGATATTTTGATTCTTACCCAGAATTCAATATATCTATTAGCTCCATTTCATGTATAGAGCTTGCTGCTCTCAAAAAAATGTATTTGCAAAGGTTTATTCAGTTTACGTATAGTATTGATACATACCTTCCAACTTTTTAAGATGGGAATGAGGGATACCTATCAGGAAAAGAATGCAGGCATAAGACATACCCCTTGCCACGCACACTTAAAGGAGACTTGTACAAAAAACACAAGATTGGTTAAACCCACAAGTGCTTTTTTTTACCACTACTATTCCTTTATATTGGTTTTTGGAATTCACAAGATTCACAAATGCAGCAATTTAGAAATCAGATGAAAGGTTTAGCACTGGGAAACACTTTTTGATAGATTAAAAGTGCATTTTATATACATCTATATAGAACAGACCAAAATGAGGTACAAATGAGGAGGAATGGGGGACAGAGGGACATTGCTCCAAATCAGGGACAGTCCCTTGAAATCAGAGACTGTTGGGAGTTATGGTGATATTATAATACCTATAGTCTTGATACATTATTCAATGGAGGCAGGCAGAGGAGGTGGGCATCAGCCATGTGATATTTTAATACAATTTTTGGAATATGTTGAAATACTATTAAGCCCCATCGCTTTACAATTTCAGTCTCAATATGTTTTATTAAACTATAGATAGGGTTGTCCCGATACCACTTTTTTAGGACCGAGTACAAGTACCGATACTTTTTTTCAAGTAGTCGCCGATACCGAATACCGATACTTTTTTTAAATGTGTCCCCAAATGCAGCCATGTCCCCCACATATGCAGCCATGTCCCCCCAGCCATGTCCCCCACATATGCAGCCATGTCCCTCTAGCCATGTCCCTCACATATGCAGCCATGTCCCTCTAGCCATGTCCCTCACATATGCAGCCATGTCCCTCTAGCCATGTCCCTCACATATGCAGCCATGTCCCTCTAGCCATGTCCCTCACATATGCAGCCATGTCCCTCTAGCCATGTCCCTCACATATGCAGCCATGTCCCTCTAGCCATGTCCCTCACATATGCAGCCATGTCCCTCTAGCCATGTCCCTCACATATGCAGCCATGTCCCTCTAGCCATGTCCCTCACATATGCAGCCATGTCCCTCTAGCCATGTCCCTCACATATGCAGCCATGTCCCTCTAGCCATGTCCCTCACATATGCAGCCATGTCCCTCTAGCCATGTCCCTCACATATGCAGCCATGTCCCTCCAGCCATTTCCCCCATACCTTTGCCGAAAGCCGCCGCATGGAGAAAATCACAGCATTCATTTGAATAGCTGTTTTGCCCGCGCGTATAGACACTCCCCCTTGCTCGGCATTGGACAGATCACGATCACCCATCCAATCCCGAGCAAGGGGGAGTGTCTATACGTGCGGGAACACTACAGCTATTCAAATGAAAGTTGTGATGTTCCCGCACGCCGTTTAACCAATGCGGCGGTTTTCGATGCGGCGGTGCGATGCGGCGGCTTTCGATGCGGCGGCGCGATGCGGCGGGGGGGGAAAGTATTCTATTTAGGTATCGGGGGTATTTGCGCGAGTACGAGTACTCACGCAAATACTCGGTATCGGTCCCGATACCGATACTGGTATCGGTATCTGGACAACCCTAAAAGTTATTCAACATTAAAGTAAACATGTCTTCACAAAATATTACATAATCAAGTGCTCTTATTTAATAGCAGGCAAAGGTACATGAAAGGCTTTTTAGTGACCTATAGGTTAATATCACATGCTTATAATAAATGGACTAAGGGTCCACAAGAATTTAGTCAAAACAAAATATATATATATAATGGCTTTATTAAAAAATACAAATGGTAAAAAAAACTTCACCTCCACCATTGCAAACAAGTTAAAATTTAGAATGTTGTCAAGAGACACAGGTAGCTACCACGGACACCCATCCATCCACATGCATGCATAGATCTGCTCCGAAGAAGCTCGCCGACCGAGTGAAACGCGTCAACATGACATCATCATGTCTTTTGATGTTCGGACACAGATAGTACAACACGGACATCCTCTTACTTCTCGGGATTTAGCCGCAGTTCCTAGAAGATTGGATGCACGGAGATCATACAGAGGCTGAGGCGTGTGAGGTACCCTTGCTGGACATTCATCACAGTGAACTTTGGAGGATAGCTTCATGCTGTTTGATCTTGTCCAGGAGTGTCAGGGAGTGGAGAGATACATTGGAACCGTATATTGTCTTTGTTACCATACTCACTTCCTTATCAAATATATTCCGCAGCAGTTCCCTTCACCTTTCATGCCAGCTCCTGGTTTTAACGACTTCCCGATTTCAGTCTTATATACTAGGTATTTCACGGAATTTACGGAACTGTGTTACTCTTTATAACAGCAAACTTTCACTGGCACTTTGTGAACATGCTTCTACCCTTTGTTCCACTTGACCCTCCCTTCTAGATTGAAAGCTCTAACAAGCAGTGTCCTCTGATTCCTCCTGTATTGAATTGCATTTGTACTGTCTTCCCCGATGTTGTAAAGCGCTGCGCAAACTGTTGGCGCTATATAAATCCTGTGTAATAATAATATTTTCAAGACTGTCCCGCATTGCATATTCATATGGCTTACCATCAGAGATAAATTAATAGACTCAAGGAAAGTCACTGTGACCATATACCTAGAGTATTGCTTTTTTAGTACTCAGGACCAGTTCCTATATCTGGATCATCACCTGTTGCCTAATTGAATACCAATCTATGCATGCATGTGTATGGATGGTTGTCCGTGGTAGCTACCTGTGTCTCTTTTTCCCATTTGTATATTTCATTAAAGCCATTATATATATTTTTTTCAGTACTGGTTGCTCCTCTGACGAAATTCTTGTGGACCCTTAGTCCATTTATTATATGTTTCAGTCTATCTAAAAGACCACACTCCTCTCTCATACTTTCGTGGAACAAAGGGGAGTGACGATATTGATTGATCTATGTTACTGGAATATAAACTCCTATTAGATCGAATTTATTGGGAGGTAGAGCTGCAGTAAGAACTTTTACCCCTTGTCTTATGCTCAATATGACATGCTTAGGCACCAAATTTGGAGACCACATGCTTGGGTTCCAGGTAAATTACTTTGCCTAGGCTGAGATTAAAGGGATTGTAAAGGTTCGTTTTTTATTTTCTAAATAGGTTCCTTTAAGCTAGTGCATTGTTGGTTCACTTACCTTTTCCTTCGATTTCCCTTCTAAATTTTTTTTTCTTTGTCTGAATTTCTCACTTCCTGTTTCTCCTCAGTAAACTTGCCCCCATAATCTGAGCGGTGGTTATTCAGCCAGAATAGTGCCTACAAAACTGGCACCTACTAGATTATGTAACATTTTGTAAAGACATATTCGGTGTGGATGAGCTGTAGCCAAGGTTTTATCTATAGATTCCTAAGGTGGTATTAAGCTGTAGTTAAGGTTTTATCCATAGCCTATTCAGGCTGTGAATGAGCTGTAGCCAATGTTTTGTCTATAGCCTTCTGAACTGTGAATGGGCTGTAGCCAAGGTGTTATCTATAGCGTTCTGAGCTGTAAATAAGGTTTTATTTAAATCCTTCCGATCTGTGAATGAGTTTTAGCAAAATTATATCCAGAGCACTCTGAGCTGTAAACGAGCTGCAGTCAAAACATTGTCTATAGCCTTCTGAGCTGTGAATGAGCTGTAGTCAAGGCTTTAGCTATAGCCTTCTGAGCTGTGAATGAGCTGTAGTCAAGGCTTTAGCTATAGTGTTCTGAGCTGTGAATGAGCTGTAGTCAAGGTTTTATCTATAGCGTTCTGAGCTGTGAATGAGTTGTAGCCAATGTTTTTTTCTATAGCCTACTGAGCTGTGAATGGGCTGTATCAAGGTGTTATCTATAGTGTTCTGAGCTGTGAATGATAGCACATTCATGATAGATGTGTTTAAAGCGGAGTTCTGGCTACAATTTCACTTTTTAAATATAAATACCCCTGTAATACACAAGCTTAATGTATTCTAGTAAAGTTAGTCTGTAAAATAAGGTCCATTTTGTTAGGTTGTTACAGCATTTAGACACTTTATAAAATAGAAATTGACTGGGACCATCTTAAGTGTGGGCATCATGAAGCCAGACTGTATGACTTCCTGGATTTCAGCCTTGCAGATCTCGCACGTGCTCAGTGCTGCACAAGCAGTGTCAGATCAGGTTTCAGCACCTGTGCTGTCCAAGTCACATGATTCTTTGAGACTGGGGAGTGCACAGACTCCTGGAAAGTTACACCCACTACATTCCCAGGAGTCTGTGCGGTGTAGGTTAGGAAGCATTAAGCACCTAGGTGCAGGAAGAGGGAAGATTAACTATTCTGCCTAGCAACAACACTTTGAAGGCATCTAAAAAAAAAAAAAAAAATTGTAAAGGACTAATGACATTTTTTTAAAAAATACTGATGTAATGTTATATTTATGGGTGGAACTCCACTTTAAGAGATAGCACATTCATCACGCTGTAACAGACAGAAAAGCGCGAATCGGCTTTTACTAACACAAAATCAGCTAAAGCAGCCCCAAGGGTGGCGCCATTGGATTTGAACTTCCCCTTTTTAGTGCCGTCGTACATGGTTTACGTGACCGCGTTCTGACACAATCGTTTTTTTAACCGATGGTGTGTAGGCACGACTGATCGTCAGTCAGCTTCATCAGACCGTTTTCATCGGATGGACCGATCGTGTGTACAGGGCATAAGATGGGGCTAATCTGTAGCTAAGTGTTGGACTCCAGCCTCCTGTTATGCTATAACAATATGTTACACAGACATATGTCTTTTTGTGGAAGAGCAATTCTCTAAGGTACAATTTCAGCGACTGTCAAATTAAGTTCATTGTCTTGCTAGATAAAGTCATTCAGTAGATTGTTAAAAACCATCTATTCTTACTTCTGTGTGAAGGCCACTATGCCAATCCTGACTTTAGGTGGCACATTGATAAGAACAGTGAGTCAGGACTTGAAAGTCAATCTACTTAGTCTTAACATGCACAGTGCACTTATGTACGAGATAGTGGAATGCTTTTAGAATTCAATGTTTGAGAAAAGGCCTGTTTTGAACAATAAAATCTCCTCCACCATTATTGCATGAGCATTACTATTATGTCTATCAATGGAAGCAGCATGCTAAAAAAAAATGTCACCCAGATATCTCTCAGTCTGTAAACTAATGCCGCGTACACACGATCGTAAATTCTGACAAGAAAAATTCGATGTGAGCTTTTGGTCGGAAATTCCGATCGTGTGTAGGCTTTATCTGACTTTTTCTGTCGGAATTTCCGACAGCAAAAAATTGAAAGCTGGTTCTCATTTTTTCCGACAGGAAAAGTTCTTGTCAGAAATTCTGATTGTTTGCAATTCCGACGCACAAAAAAACACGCATGCTCGGAATCAATTTGACGCATGCTCGGAATGATTGAACTTAATTTTTCTCGGCTTGTTGTAGTGTTGTACATCACCGCGTTCTTGACAGTCGGAATTTCAGACAAGATTTGTGTGACTGTGTGTATGCAACACAAGTTTAAGCCAAAATTCAGTCGGAAAAAAAATCCACGTTTTCTTGTCGGAATTTCCGATCGTGTGTAACGGGATAAGGCCTAGTTTCACATTTCATCATTGATAGTCAAAGCAAAGAACCAAAAGCTACACAAGCCTCTGAGTCACATTCATATGCTTAGTACAACTTTATCTAGGCTAAATCCCTCATGGTACATAAGTCATTATCGATAATAGCAGATGTATCATGATGAATATTTCTCTGTTGTCCAGATCTACTTTGGGGCAGCGTGGGATTCCATGCTCATCTTCATACCCAGGAAGCGAAGGATGAAATACGGTGGACAGCTGAGATTTAGAGCAAATGGTGTTCCAGTGAAACTGAACAAGGGTTTTGGCTGCATAGTGTGGGTTCCTAAATATTTGCAGAGCAGAGGTCAGAGGTTCAGGACACCCAGCTCAGCCGTATGCCCCATTTCTAAACTGTTTTCTTTCAATGTGTGGAAAATGAATACTTTGGTTAAAGATTAATAGACAATAGGCAGCTAATGTAACTTTTTACGCTGCTTGTTTTTCTGTCCATATGTGTACGCCGAAATTCCGATATTGACA
This sequence comes from Rana temporaria, assembly GCF_905171775.1. Taxonomy (NCBI): domain Eukaryota; kingdom Metazoa; phylum Chordata; class Amphibia; order Anura; family Ranidae; genus Rana; species Rana temporaria. The sequence goes on from NC_053495.1 coordinate 178,871,392, forward strand.
CTGATAGGCCAGGCCCTTTTAGATATTATTTTTAGTACAAAAACAGCTGTAGACAAGGTTTATCAATTTACCTTTCTCCAGTATTTAGTGGAATTGGGCTGACCATACATTTTACAATTTTCCTTTAGATTTACTAAAACCATATAATATGAGATCAAACCTAAACACTTTCAATTTGTATGCAATTAGGCCAGGCCCTTGCACTACATAATTGAAGGTAAATCAAAAGGAAACTGAACAAGAAAATTGTATAATATATGTCCAGATTTAACCATTTTGTTGATTGAATAATTATATATCCTATCATAGTTGTTTTATATTGCTTTTTAGTCAGCTGCCAAGGATAGATCTCCCACTAAGACACCAGGAAGACATATAGGTCCCACATTTTAATTCCTCCGGCATGGATTAAAATCTAAGTAGAGCAGAATCAGTTTATATAAATGTAAATCAGTATCCAAACTGATAGTCAGAAGCTGTCTGATGTATCAAAGTCCATAGATCAGTGGTTCTCAACCTTTCTAATGCCGTGACCCCTTAATAAAATTTCCCAAGTTGTGGGGTCCCCTAACAGTAAAATTATTTTCGTAGTGTGGGTTTTCAGCACCCAAGGCAAGACAAGTAATTTGCGCCCTTAACCCACGGACATTTAGCGCTTCTTGAGTCCCTTCCACTCTTACAGTATTAAAAACCCTTATGGTACATTTTAGGTTGTACCATTCTCTTTGTTCTTCTTGCTTTCCCTTTTATCTCTCTCAATACTAATTCTGTCCCCCCCCCCCCCCTTCTCTCTCTAGCCCTCTTTATTGTTCTTTCTCGCATTCTTTCTCTCCATTTTTTTATTCCTCCCCTTCTTTTCCTCTCCCTTCCATGTATTCTTTATTTTTACTCCTTTGCTTACTCCTTGGTGGGGGGGGGGGGGGCGTAATGGAATGAGTGGCAGTGCTGGCAGGAGTTGGGATAAGTGGCAGTGCTGGTGGGTGGGGTAAGTGGCAGTGCTGGGGGGGAGTTCTGATCAGCCAACTTAGGTGCTCTTGATCAAGGTCATCTGCTGATCTGAAAACTGTAGTGAGGACTTTTAAGGGCTCCAACCAATTAATTTAAATTAACTATAATCACAGGTAGTGTTACTCACTGTGTTAGCAGTGACACCTATGCTGAAATCAGGAGATAGGGTCTCCTTTCAGCCCGACCCACTACACATTCCTCACCAGTCAGCTGACCTCTAGTCTCTGTCCCCCAGTCATACCGTGAACTGAATTGGCTGCTGCGAAGAGGCTAAGCGGGTGGCTGCAAGCTCAAGGAACAGCCCAGCTGGGCAGCCGCAAAAAGGCTGAGAGAGTGTTGCGGGCTTCAGGAATAGCCCATGATTCGGTGACCCCTGGCAAATTGTCATTCGACCCCCTGCCATAGATGAACACTAGGGAGCTTTTTAAGACCTAGGGAGGGAGTCAATGAATGGGCATACTGTATCTCCTACTGTGGATAATCGATAACTTTATTTTCTGTGGAACCGAAACCCCCTTAAGTCTTTCTACCTATCTCATCTAATGAATGTTGCTCGTGTTCACTTAACAGTTTGCTCCATTTTATGTGATCACTGACTTAATGATTCTGGGGAAACAAAATTAACCCAAATGTGTGGTCACCCACATTTTGTTTTGTTAAATCCAATTGTTACGTTTTGTTAACTCCAACCGGGCAATACATTTCTTGAACTGGAACTGCTCCTAACTTGATGTCCTCTTAAGCCTCATACACACCATCAGACTTCTATCTGACTTTTCCGTGGATTTTGGTCTGAAGGGCGTTGGCATTTGCCAAATCACATGGTTTTTCAGCTCTTTACCGCCACCCTTTTAGCAACTTCTGCTATTGTTGTCTGATGTTTAGCATTGGTTCTGAGCATGCTGGTTTGTACTTTGGATTTTCGTCCAATGGACTTGTGTACATCAGACATTTGCTGTCAAAAAGTTTGAGAGCATGCACAGCGAACATTTGTCCATTAAAAAACCAACAACAATTGTCCGATGGAGCATACAGACGACCGGATTGTCTGATAAAACACGTCTGTCTGGCCGTTGTTGTCGAAAAGTCCGATCGTGTGTATAGGATAGGGCTTTAGAGAGCATATCTAGAACAGTTCAACATTGTAATAACTGTACAGGAGCTACACAATGCAAAGAGGCTCTTAAAAAATCTTGAGGACAGTAGCTGCTCTGACGCTGGTCAGAATTTCCACCCTGGTAACCTGGGCCAGCATTCATTTTGCAATATGTCAGATTGTCTCTGCATGGGGTAACGAGTGCTTCTGAAGCCCATATGTGCTAATGATCAATTTCTTGCTAACTTCTACAATAACTGGTTGTTGCACATGATCTCCTATATTGCTTGCATCTATCTAAAAAAAATGTGTATATCATCCTATATTGGAAGTCTTTGACTGGAAACCATGCAGGGTCACTTTAAGTCTACTTTTCTACATAAAGCAACCATGTCAGTATAAAAATACAAAAGAAAATATTTAGGGTTGTCCAGATACCGATACTAGTATCGGTATCGGGACCGATACCGAGTATTTGCGGGAGTACTCGTACTCGCACAAATGCTCCCGATACCTAAATAGAATACTTTTTTTGTATTTATCAACATGTTCTATGAAAATTCTTTGAGTTTTTTACTACTGCGTGACAAGCAAATAAAACATTTTTATTCATTTTTACTCATTTTTATTCTTTTATAATGTCTTGAGTTAGAGTTCTTCATAATTCTAAAGAAAATATCCTTAGTCTGTATTGTGGTTTGAAAACTGTCACATGACATTTAAAAAAAGTATCGGTATTCGGTATCGGCGACTACATGAAAAAAAGTATCGGTACTTGTACTCGGTCCTAAAAAAGTGGTATCGGGACAACCCTAAAAATATTGCTAGTTTGTGTTTTTTTAAGCTGAAAGTTCTGTGGCTGGTATGCTCATCCAAAGGCCCAGAACAACCATGCAGATTGGAAAATATGACTACATTCTGGTTAGGTCAGTGACTTGTTAACTAGACAAGCCATAGACTGATAAAGAGAAGCTTGTAGCAATACGCAGTATTAGGTGCAGGGCTGGCATGACTAGTAGGCAGGGAAAACAGCATGTATAGGGGTTCAATTTGATGGGAGTGTAACTTGCCATGGTGGGGGTGGCCTTAGTTTATTTTATTCCCAGGGTAGGAGGGGCCTGGGTCAAGAGGTCAGTTGCCGGACATCGGAGAAAGAAGGAGCTACCACCTTCCCACCCTAACATTTCGGATTGAATGCATATATGTGGGTTCTTGGGTATGTGGTTAGCGGTTGGGGATCTTTGGAGGCATTAGAAATTGAGACAAATATGGCATAAGTGGGGAACCATCGTATGGGATCCTCGGTTGATGCCAGTAAACCGAGGTTTAATTGGCATTAAGAGGTGGGTATCAGCGTGGAAGGTTCAGAGTGGTATTGGCGGCTCCGACTGGAGACCTTTTGTGGACACGCTGATACGAAGAAGATTTGGTCAGTGCCTCCAATGATCCTCAACATTGTTACAATGTATCTGTGAGGGGATTGTTTGTGATTAAAATTTTATGGTTAAGATGTTTAATAAAATGGCCGGCGCGGCCAATTTACTCCAAAATTGTATCGCCTGGTTATTTTAGTATAAGTAGGAAGTATGGTACTAGGGTTAATGGCAGTTTGTATCTGTCTTACCATAGTCATGTCAGCCAGGGATCTAGTAACCTTATAAAAATCACAGTTGCAGTTCCCAAAATGTTATCTTGACAGATTTACATTAATCCTTTTCATCTTAATCAGCCATGGTGTGGTTCCGTATTTATTACCGATCAAAATCAAAAATCGTAATTTCAGCTGTGACCACAGATCTTCACATGATGTAAGTCTACCAGTTAAGATGTAACACTTTTGTTTTCAGTGCATCTTGCTAGTAGTAGTCATCACCCAATGTGAACCCAAATAGAACAGAGGTTAAGCAACCGCTTTGTTGAAGCAAACTCATTTCTTTGCTATGTACAAGTGGCGGAAAGCTGTTCCCTCCATATGTTATTGTTTTATATTAGTCTTGTTGCTCTACACAGTCAGGGAATGTTATGACTCTTTAATGGGATGTCATGCCTAAGCACTGCAAAACCCGATACCCCAATAAATTGTCCTGGTGACATGAATGTCGTTCCTTTCCCATCTGCTGTTCTAACAATCATCTTGTTGTTTGACAGACGCATGTTTCACTGTTTCCATAAGTAAATAGATCAGAATATAAGACTGGATCCAGTAACAGGCCAAGAATAGAAGGAAAATCCGCATTTAGGATTAGGGAAGTATTACTCAACTGTGCTGATGATTTTTCTAACAGTTTGGCAGTGAGCAGCTTATTGGTTGATTTAAGAATCTATTATAATCCAACTGGGAAACAATAATTGTTGGAAGTTCCAGTATGGATTGGATCATTCAGTTTGTTGCACCCATCTAAGACAGGGTTGCATGTGTAATGCCACTGGAACCTGGCTTGTGTTGCGAGATTCCATTCACCAGGACTTGAGGCAACCTTTTCCAAGTTTAACAGTTCAAAACAAAACTGATGAAATAGGAACAACCACCCATGAGACATCCATTTGACATCTGGTGTTTTCATGCAATCTTTTAGGAGCATCACTAAATCAGCATTTTGTTTTTTGTTTTAATTGAAGGGGAACTGAACCTTAGAAGCTCTGCCCAAAAAACAGCAGGTAGAAGTCAAAGAAGTAGTTACCAGTATTGCCTCTGGTATACCTACAGAGGATTTTTTCCCATTACTAACTTATAATGCCTTGTTCTGCATTGTTTCTCTGTGTAGAGGTGGCAATCTTGGTAAAGGCAGGACTTTGCTTCCTTATGAACCAAGAGGGGTCTGGGTGCAGACTGGAGCTCCACTCCAGACAGGAAACATGTGACTTCCGCTCAAAGTTTTTTTTAATCAACTTTAATGTAACAAACAACCAACAGACACAACTCAAGTAACTGGAGGTCACATGTTTCCTGTCTAGAGTGGAGCTCCAGTAGTTCCAGTCCACAGGAGGTACCACAGGGGTAATAGGGTTGCCTGGCTGTCTGGCTGGCTGTCTCAGGGTTTGGGGCACACAAACACCTCCAAATTCAGATACCACAGCACAATGATGGCTCCAGATCTGAGCACAGCAATCAATGGGAGCTGGGAACTGCAAACTGGGAAAAAGTTTAATTCTAAGTCAAATCGTTTTTTTATTTTATTACATTTTTCTCAGGAAAATAACCGAATAACAGTGAGCACTGAGCAGCAAAGTACTGACATCACCAAATCTCACCCTTAATCTCATAAGACAAGTAGTCAAAAGCATTAGTGCATCTTATACTGCAGCAAGTATGAGACCTAGACACACTTAAGCCCCATACACACGATCTGAATTTCTGATGGAAAAAGTCAGACAGACTTTTTCCAATCGGAAATTCTGACCGTGTGTATGCCCCATCTGACTTTTTTCTGAGGAATCCTGTGGAGTTTAGATAGAGAACATGTTCTCTTTTACTCCGATGGAATTCCCGTTGGAATTCCGATGTGAGTTTGGGCGGGCAAAAGCCTGATCGTGTGTATGGGGCATAACAGTGGCGGATGGTGGTATATATTTTTTTGGGGGCGGGGGCAATCCTATCGGCCAATCGGGTCTCAGGACCTGCTTCCTGAACTAGGATTGGCTGGGAGAAGAATCAATAAGACAGTAGTGAATACTAATTTGCTATTGTCACACAACTGCACTGTGCCCGAATCCCTTTTTTTAAGCCACATAGAGCCTTTAATGTGCGTAAAAAAAACAAACCCATAAGGTGTCTGCATTAATGTCTGCAGTCTCTTGCTGTACCAACTTCAGAATTCAGAGTTCGGTGTCTAAATGAACTATCACTAAGCCCAAGCACATTCATATGTAGGTAGGGAGGGTTTGCCTAGACCTGTACACCAAAGGGTGGACAGAGGCGACAGCTGTCCTGAGCGCTGTGGTATCATGCTATTGGGAGGAGTGTTTTTGGGGGGATTTTGGAAATGGGGGACGGACAAAGATTTGTGCTGGAAGGGGAGATTTTTTTCAGCAGGGGGGTGGATTTGTACGTGGAGGAGGGGGTAAACATGCAGATTAGTGCTCAATATTGTTTTGGGGAGGATTTTTGCACCCTCCCCCTACATCTTGGGGGAGGGTGCAGACTGGTACGTTCGCCCTGGGCTCTGGATGACCTTGTACTGGCACTGCTGTACGCCTTTCAGAAAGTCCAAACATGCACAGGATTTTTCAGGGGTCTGAAGTGACAGATGGAGCAGTGAAGGAGCGTATACATAATATGAATGAGTCAGAATAATGACTTATCCCTCTCCGCTGTTCATTGTGTACAGATGGCTCTGTAGAAAGTTTCAATCAGAGAGAGGAGCCAGAAAGCAAACAACTGTGTTCTCTCTTTATAAAGAAATACTTAGTGAATCCTTTGTCACAAATGCACCCTATATCAATTTGTATAACAAAGATTTTATTTAACCACTTAACCCCCGGACCATATTGCTGGTCAAAGACCAGAGCACTTTTTGCGATTCGGCACTGCGTCGCTTTAACTGACAATTGTGGCTCCCAAACAAAATTGGCGTCCTTTTTTTCCCCACAAATAGAGCTTTCTTTTGATGGTATTTGATCACCTCTGCGGTTTTTAGTTTTTGCGTTAAAAAACAAAAATAGAGCGACAATTTTGAAAAAAAATAATATTTTTTACTTTTTGCTGTAATAAATATCCCCCCCAAAATATATAAAAAAAACTTTTTTTTCCTCAGTTTAGGCAATACGTATTCTTCCACATTTTTTTCATTAAAAAAAATCGCAATAAGCGTTTATTGATTGGTTTGCGCAAAAGTTATAGCGTTTACAAAATAGGGGGTATTTTTATGGCACTTTTCTTAATATTTTTTTTTTACTAGTAATGGCGGCGATCAGCGATTTTTTTTTTGGTACTGCGACATTATGACACTTTTGACACATTTTTGGGACCATTGGCATTTTTATAGCGATCAGTGCTATAAAAATGCATTGGATTACTATAAAAATGCCACTGGCAGTGAAGGGGTTAACACTATGGGGCGGGGAAGAGGTTAAGCATGTTCCCTGGGTGTGTTCTAACTGTAGGGGGGTGGCCTCACTAGAGGAAATGACCGATCTTCTGTTCATACATTGTATGAACAGAAGATCAGCATTTCTCTCTCTGACAGGACCGGGAGCTGTGTGTTTACACACACAGCTTCCAGGCCCCACTCTGTAACGAGCAATCGCGTGTGCCCGGCGGCGATCGCGCCCGCCGAGCACGCGCACGGGAGTCAGGGGCGAGCGCGCACCCCTAGTGGCCTGCGAGAGAGCTGACGTAGAGCTACGGGGCTCTCGCGCAGGGGAGCCGACCTTCCGCCGTAAAAACGACGGCGGCAGGACGGCAAGTAGTTAAATGGTAGAAAATTAGGCAAAAAAAATCAGTTTAAAAATGGAAACCTAAACAAATAAAATAAATTGACTCTAACTGAACCATTAAAGTTTCCTTTTTAAATGGGCCCATAAAAGCTGTACCAGCACCATAAATTATGGTTAACTAAGTGCTAACTATGTGCAGGAGCTCTACTGATCCTCTCTATCTAAACATCTATCCTCTTTCCTTCTTTGCCAGTCCCCTCCTGCACATGGTAATGTTGTTTTCCAATTCCCACCCACGGTGGTGCCACAGAAAGTATTGCCACCAAAAAGTCACCACGGACACCACTTAGCAGATGCTTAGAGCTGTTGTCAAATCAATGTATTGTCAATGCGACAGTCACTAAACGAGACATTTACTCCAGCGCACTTAACTTCTGCACCGAGCTACATATACATCTTACATTATATAAAGCTTTTCATCTTGTAAAAGTAAACAAGGTCTATATTCCTAAGAGTTTTCTTTTTATGTGACATTAAGGGAGTGTAAATGTACTTTCTTGGAATCAAGACACGTTGTAGAAAGATAAATGGGAGCGTTCAGTATTTCATTGTAGGTAATCTCCATAACATCTTCCAGCAGTGTAACCCAAGATGGTTTAGCTGAAATACCGCTGTATACGGGGTATTGTATTGCACAGTTCCAAAATAGAACCTGACATACTATTTAGACACATAGCACAATATTGAACTCTCAAGTATGTATGTTGTTAAAGGATACTGAGAAATTGGTAAGAAATGAGTAACGTTGGAGGTCAGCCAGGCACCAATGTAAACACCATTGATATAATGATACATCTAAATGGAATTGTGAGAAGAGGTAACTATGCCTGGTTTGGGGGGAATGTAAATGTAGTCTGAAATTATTACTCTTGTTTTACATTGTACAGATGAAATAATGATAATGATCTATCTATCTATCTATCTATCTATCTATCTATCTATCTATCTATCTATCTATCTATCTATCTATCTATCTATCTATCTATCTATCTATATCTATCCTATTCTTTATCTGCATCTTTATCCACAAGTGGATGTAAACCTGAAATTGTATTTTTATTTTTTTGATGTCACAATGTACAGTATAAGATTTCCTATCATCTGTCTTGCCATAAAGAGTTAATCCAGCTCTGAGCAATCCTCTTTTATTGTTCAGTGAAATAAAATGGACTTACAGAGAAAAACCTTAGGGCCAGATTCACAGATATCTGTGGCGGCGCAACGTATCGTCTTTACGTTACACCGCCGCAAGTTTTCAGCGCAAGTGCCTGATTCACCAAGCACTTGCGTGTAAACTTACGGCGGTGTAACGTAAAGACGTCCGGCGCAAGGCCGCCTTATTCAAATGGGGCGTGTACCATTTAAATTAGGCGCGTTCCGTATTTCCGGACGTCTTACGCAAAAAACAAAATTGAAATTCGACGCGGGAACGACGGCCATACTTTAACATGGCTGTTCTAAATGTAAGCCATGAAAAAACAGGCTTATGTTTGCGACTGGAAAAACCGACTAGTGACGACGTAAGAGATTGCGACGAACGCGCGTATCTTCGTAGATCGCCGTAATCAGCTAATTTGCTGCTGTCAATCACATCCAATGACACGGCTCGGGGGGGCGGGCCAAGTGATACAGTGATAGCTATAGCTGATACAGCCGGCTATAGCTGCCGGCTGTATCACGGGAGCGCGCCCGCAATAACTAACCCCCATGGGAGAGAGATCCCATGAAGGTGTTGAGTTCTTGCGGGGAGGAGCCAAGACAACCACCGAGGGACCCCAGAAGACCAAGATCGGGCCACTGTGTGTAAAACGAGCTGCACAGTGGAGGTAAGATAAGTATAACATGTTTGTTATTTTTATTTTTTAAACGGCAACCTTTAGTGTCCCTTACTCCCTTTGTACCTGTGTATAGGCTGAGGGTCCCAGTGGTGCAGATCTGCGACCGTTGCTCTGGGAAACTCAACGCGGCAGAAGGAGTGCCGACAACACCTACCTTGCTGCAAGGAGCTATCTCACCTTTTACATGTACACTCTTACACAGGTCACTAGAGAAACCTTTGTTACCCTTAGTAACCACTTGTATCTTCACACTGTACTAACTCTTGTAGCATTATCTTAATACCCCAATATGCTTAGTGGCCTGAGCTGTAGACTGTGGCCCAGATTCTCAAAGGGCTTACGACGGCGCAACGCAATGTACGCCGTCGTAAGTCCTAATCTGGGCCGTCGTATCTATGCGACTGATTTATAGAATCAGTTACGCATAGATATCCATTAGATCCGACAGGCGCAAGGCTCTTACGCTGTCGGATTATAAATGCAATTTTTTTTTTTTTGCCGCTAGGTGTCGCCTCCGCCGTTTTCCCCGTCGAGTATGCAAATTAGCTAAATACACGAATTCCCGAACGTACTTGCGGTGGACGCAGTGAAGTTACGATGTTTACGTTAGATTTGCGCGGCGTAAAGTTGCCTGCTATATGAGGGGCAACCAATGTTAAGTATGGCCGTCGTTCCCACGTCGAAATTTTAACATTTACGTCGTTTGCGTAAGTCATCCGTGAATGGGGATGGACGCCATTTACGTTCACATCGAAACCAATGACGTCCTTGCGACGTCATTTGGAGCAATGCACCCTGGGATACTTTCCGGACGGCGCATGAATTAGGCGGGCTTGCGCCGGGTGATTTACGCTACGCCGCCGCAACTTTACAGGCAAGTTCTTTGTGAATAAAGCACTTGCCTGTAAAACTTGCGGCGGCGTAACGTAAATCAGATACGTTACACCCGCACAGTTTTACGCCCATCTACAAGAATCTGGGCCTGTGTGTGCTGGTTACTTGCATTACACCCCTTTAAAACTTCAAACTAGGCAAAGTTTAAAATGCTTTAGTTGGATACAATAACATGGTGACATACACAAACAACAGTCCGAAATGAAGTGCAGTCTTTTCCCTAACATCCTTAGTACCTAACATCAGGCATGTGGCTGCCCCAGCATACCTGTAAAGGAAAGAGTCTATTCTTGGCAGAGTCCATGCTTGGTTTCCTCAGGGAGGACTGCAAGTTCCAGCAATTCCCCTTGATAGTGGGAACTCCCACCTCAGAGTGACCCTCGGGAATTCAGACTCCAGCAACGGCCCAGTCTCTCGACTTAGTAAGAAAAATTCCTGGGTCCAGGACTCTGTCAATTTTATAGCACACAGGACCAGTGGAACAAAACTGCATTAACCACTACCTGCCTAAAGGCACTTGGCATGAAAAGAATCTGATACTTAGTACAATTTATGGTATGATTGGTACTGCTGAACCTATAATATTTATTCCATAGCCCTCCTACATGTAGAAAGGGATCCATAATACTGTAATGTCCACTTAGTTAATGAAAGATTGCCAAAAGCCAACTCTTCTACACTTCACAGTGACTTAGCAAAGGACTTTTTGGTTCATGTTAGCCCACCTCACCATGACCTGGTTATACTTTCTCACCACTTAAGACAATTTGATTGGTCAAGATTAACAGAAATTGATTCTAAGCCAGCTTTCAGCACATGCTATGTCTTCTTCGGATCCTGTCAAGGATGAAAAATTACATTTTTCCCTGACATACCAAGGGTTTGATGACATTCAGCTTTTTAGGGCAAGTGTTAAACAGACAGGTAATAAAATACTGACTGATCCATGCAGATGTGTGGCATATAGAGACATGATTCCATCTGGTACGCATCAAAGAAAATCTTCCTGGTAGTTTTAGAACCCTTGTGTCAGAGGTTATCTTTACTTGAATTGGTTTCTCATTCTATTTCCAGCTATAATTTTATGTCTTTGAAGGGAGCCTGTAAGGACTAAAACATGGGAGCTGTAACTACTGACTCATTGGGGATGATTTACTAAAGGCAATTAGACGGCGCACTCTGCAAGTGCAGTTACTCCAAAGCTTAGTAAATGAGGTAAAAAAGTTCACTTTGCAAAGCATTAGCAATCACATGCAAGGAAAAAAAAATATATATTTTTTCTTTTACATGATTGGACGATGGAAGTCAGAAAATCTTCTACTCATGCGACTCTGGAGCAACTACACTTTGCCAAGTGCGCAGTCATTTTGCCTTTAGTAAAGTAACCACATTGTGTAGGCTCTGATGGACTACTCAGTAAATCATGGAAACAGCAAATGTATGGAGCCAGTGAAGGAGATACTTTCAACCTATACACAGTGATTAAAGCACTTCTGTTGCTACCCAGAAAAAGAACATTTACAGTTGCATGTGAAAGAAGGTGCTTAAGTTGAAACTTGGCCAACTGATAAAATCTTGTTTTGGTAGCCCTTTTCCCATACAATAAGGATCTAGGGGCATAACAGAGAAGTATATATACCTTAGTCCAGCCCTCAAAATTTCCACTCGCCTACTAGCATTTGGCGAGTGGATTTAAGCTGGGGGCGAGTGATGACAGGGCTGCATGACCAATCTCCCTCCAATCTGTGCCTACACTTAGAGTCCTGATGAGATTGGCGGCCGAAGAGGAAAGGTGCATGCTCGGGAAAAGTAGTCTGGTGAGCCGCGCACAGGCAGAGCAGTACACAGGTGCTCTACTTACAATTCTCATTAAGCCATGGGACCCAACAGTATGACCTCTCTGAGCCTGCCCCCCTCCCCCGGGCCCCCGACCAATGTAGCTGGAGAGCAGAAAGTAATGAGTGAGGTGGAGGATTGCAAAAATTACCACTCCGGTGCAGCGCTCACTGAAAGTTGCCCTGACATGAGAGCGGCAGCCTTCTAGTTTGTGCAGTTTTCTTCTCCTTGTGCTCTATGTAAGTGTCCAACAGTTTAGCCTGAGCACTGTGAACAGACTGGTCTCAATGTGTGCTGTGCGCTGTCAGTGTGCGCTGTTCTATGGTGTCAATGGCTGTGCAGTTGTGTGGATCTCAGCGCTGGATTGTACTCCCTCCCGCTGTGCTGCAGCTCCTCTCCTCTCTGCCAGCCTGAATAAAGGGGGGAAGTGGGAACATGCAAGCGTGGAGCCGCACACACAGGCTCCTGATGATGAGATGAATGAGAGAGAGAGAGAGAGGATGGATGGGAGTTGCAGAGGAGACAGCAAGAGAATGGGGAAGAGACCCAGTTCTAGTGCCCTGTCCCTCTGGTCTGCCCCCAGTGCCCTGTCCCTCTGGTCTGCCCCCAGTGCCCCGTCCCTCTGGTCTGCCCCCAGTGCCCTGTCCCTCTGGTCTGCCCCCAGTGCCCTGTCCCTCTGATCTGCCCCCAGTGCCCTGTCCCTCTGGTCTGCCCCCAGTGCCCTGTCCCCCTGGTCTGCCCCCAGTGCCCTGTCCCTCTGGTCTGCCCCCAGTGCCCTGTCCCTCTGGTCTGCACCCAGTGCCCTGTCCCATTTTGTTAAAGTTGTTGTTGGTAATATTTAATTTTGTAACTTGATTCTGCATAAAACATTGTCATTCCATGAGATAATCTACGAGGGCGTGTTTACGGGTGCAATTAGGCGCAGGGCAGTGTATGAATTAGGTGGGGCAACTGGTGGCGAGTAACTCTTGAGGCCTGGCTAGTAGCTCAGGACTTGAAATTTTGAGCCCTGCCTTAGTCCATACTCATCTGGCACCCAGCACTCTCCTTGGCTCTTATTCCAGCTCTGAAAGGTGGACAGGTTGTCAACTTACTCACATATAATATAAGGTGACCAGATTTTTAAAATCCGGGGACATATTTTTTTGTAGCTCTACAAGTCAACGCTCACTGGGAAGGTATATACCGTATGATAGGTTTAAATTAATAATCACAGAGCTTAAATCTTTTCAAAATAGGTTGACAATATCAGTCTTCATATTCTGCAGCATGGTTTTAGATGCCTTCTGGTGGGTGCGCGGCCAACAATTATACCGTGGGATCCAGAAAAAAAAAATGGCCAGCACAGCAAGTGGTAAATCCACTTGCCCGATTCTATATACACAGCCAAAATGGTGTATTTTGTGTATTCCTACTAGCTGCAAGAAATGTGATCCCCAGACACTGAAAAACATCAGTTACTTACTCCCACAATTGCTAAATGGTATGTCAAAATAATCCATCTACAATACATGGAAGAACTAATATCACAGCAGGATTCCCAGTTATGCCTCTTAATGAACTATTTGGATTGGCCTCTTGAATTCCGCAAAATTCAAAGCATTTTTCCCATACCTGTCAAGTGCAGACCTCAAAAGACTGTATATTGGATCCCCCACCTAAGCACCCAAAACCCTCCCTCCCCACCCTCCCACCTCTCAGCTTCTTTTACCGACTTTTAAGTACTTTCTTTTAATTTTTTTATTTTCTTTCAACCTTCTCCTTAGCTTTATTTCTTTATCTCCTTTCTTACTTTCCACATCATGATGAGACGATTGTGGACAGACCACCTTTAAGGCCTCGTACACATGATGGGACATGTCCGATGAAAACGGTCCGCGGACCGTTTTAATCGGACATGTCCGCTGGCGGATTTTGGTCTGATGGCTGTACACACCATCAGACCAAATTTCCCGTGGACAGCGATCGCGGTGACGTGGCCGCGCCGTCACCGCAACGATGATGCGGCGACGTGCGCGACCCTGGAAGGTCAATGCTTCCACGCATGCGTCGAATCACTTTGACACATGCGAGGGCTTTTGGCCGAGCGGACATGTACGGTGAGTCGTACAGACGACCGAACATGTCCGACAGGCTTCCAGCGGACATGTTTCTTAGCATGCTAAGAAACATTTGTCCGCTGGAAACCTGTCCGATCCGCCGGAAAATTGTCCGGTAGGCCGTACAGACGACCGAACATGTCCGCGGAAACTGGTCCGCGGACCAGTTTCAGCAGACATGTTTGGTCGTGTATACGAGGCCTTAAAGTTTTGTATTAAAATGGACATATGTTCTCATATTGACCTTGGTTCACTTCAATAATCCAAAACCCATGCTGTTCAGCAAACCACTGATAAATTGGATTGAAAATTTGGATTGAAAATAATTAGAAAAATGATTTGATAGGGAGAACTGGAAATGGGGAATTTTGTGGTGCCACAGGTATACACAAGAAATATTTTTCAATAAAAAATGTAATATTTTATTTTTATGCAAATGTTAAAAAGAGTGAACAATGTTGAGTCTCAAAAATAAAGAAATACTGTATTTATCGGGGTATTGCACGCTCCGGCGTATAGCGCGCACCCCTAATGTAGACCCGAAATCCTGTAAAAAAAATGTTTTACTACTTACAGTTTTGGTGTCTTGCCCGGCATCCATCGGCGGCCTCGTCCGGTCCGGCGTCCGTCTGCGGCCTCGGTGGTGTCCTCCCGGCTTCTCCCGCGCTGTCTCCGTGTCGAATCCCCGCTTCCCGCGCTCAGTTTAAACGCCTCCGCCTACATATACCGAGCGCAGTACACTCGGGTATATTCGGCCACGCTCGGCTTCTCACGCATAAACGTCACAGAGCGTGACTACAAGTGAAGCCGAGCCTGGCCGAATGTACCCGAGTGTACTGCGCTCGGTATATGTCGGCGCAGGCATTCAAACTGAACGCGGGAAGCGGGTATCGGCGTATATCGTGCACCCACGATTTTCCCCTTATTTTAAGGGGAAAAAAGTGAGCGGTGTACACCGATAAATACGATACATATAAAATTATCACAGTATAATAAAGAACAATGATATGTATATAAATTTATAGAGATATATGTGTGATACTTTGGAAGACACACAAATTATGCATGTTTGGTTAACCACTTCTGCCCCGGAGGATTTGACTGCCAAATGCTTGGGCCACTTTTTGCAATTCAGCACTGCGGCGCTTTCACTGACAATTGCGCGGTCATGCAATGTGGCTCCCAAACAAAATTTACTACCTTTTTTCCCACAAATAGAGTTTTTTGCGCAAAAAAAAAAATAGAGCGACAATTAAAAAAAAATATATATATTTTTGACTTTTTGCGATAATAAATATCACCAAAAAATATATATAAAAAAATATTCCTCAGTTTAGGGAGATATGTATTCTTCTACATTGTTTTGTTAATAAAAATAGCAATAATCGTTTAGTGATTGGTTTGCGCAAAAGTTATAGCGTCTACAAAATAGTGGATAGTTTTATTTTTATATTTTATTTATTTTTACTAGTAATGGTGGCGATCAGCGATTTTTATCGTGACTGCGACATTATGGCGGACATATCGGACACTTTTGACACTATTTTGGGACCATTGTCGTTTATACAGCGATCAGTGCTATAAAAATGCACTGATTACTATGTAAATGACACTGGCAGGGAAGGGGTTGACCACTAGGGGGCGATGAAGGGGTTAAGTGTTTCCTAGGAAGTGATTCTAACTGTGTGGGGGCTGGGCAACGAGTGAAACGACACTGATCACTGCTCCCGATTACAGGGCGCAGACGATCAGTGTTGTGTCACTAGGCAGAACAGAGAAATGTCTTGTTTACACAGGCATCCCCCATTCTGCAGCTGCGTGACACGATCGCGGGACACTGGCAGACATCGATTTCGTGGGTCACAGAGCTTGCGGCAGGGGCGCGCATACACCTGCACAGCGCGAAATTCAAAGCAACGTATGTATACGTTGCTTTGCTTAGCCGTGCCATTCTGCCGCCATATATCTATATGGCGCAGTCGGCAATCGGTTAATTCCTTACAACTTTTGTACATTTCTTACTCTTTAATCTCACGATAATGCGCTGTGCAGCATTGTGGTCTGTACTCAAGATAATAATGACATTGCAAATGTTCCTGTGCAACTTTTTCTTATATTGCTTTTGAAACTAAAGTGGATGTAAACCCGATTCATGAAATTTTAGCAGGGCACATAAATCTGCATTATTTTGTTATCTCTTCCCAATGAGCTAAGCCTTATAGCCCTCTTCTGAACGGTTCCTCTGCTATCAGCCTGAGAACTCCTCACATATTTTTTGACATTTTAGACAAAAGTAGCCTGAATCTTTTGTCAAAGGAGGTTGCTAAACTAGAGTAGCAGAGAACAGCTCCTATTACAAAACAGCTCTGAGAGTCTCTGCCTATGAGGAGAGGGGGTGTGTGCCTTTCCTCCAATCAGCAAAGTTAACTTTCTTGGCTGTATGCCCAGACATCTCACTCTGCGTTAACCAGGAAGAGAAAATCTCCTAACAAAATCTCAACTTTCTAAATAGTATATAAAAGTGAAGACAGCAGATATACATATACAG
This sequence comes from Rana temporaria, assembly GCF_905171775.1. Classification (NCBI taxonomy): domain Eukaryota; kingdom Metazoa; phylum Chordata; class Amphibia; order Anura; family Ranidae; genus Rana; species Rana temporaria. Next base: position 178,888,147 of record NC_053495.1, read on the forward strand.
TAAAACCTATGTAGGGAGATTTGGTTAATCTCTGTGTATCATCTGAGGCTGTTCACTTCACTGGGTGTATGGAGGGTTTACATCCACTTTAAGTTAAAGGGGTTATAAAGGTAAAAAAACATTTTCCTAAATAGCTTCCTTTACCTTAGTGCAGTCCTCCTTCACTTACCTCATCCTTCGATTTTGCTTTTAAATGTCCTTATTTCTTCTGAGAAATTCTCACTTCCTGTTCTTCTGTCTGTAACTCCACACAGTAATGCGAGGCTTTCTCCCTGGTGTGGAGTGTCGTGCTCGCTCCCTCCCTTGGACTACAGGAGAGTCAGGATGCTCACTAACACACAGCTCTTTTCTCTATCTGCAACATAGAGAGCGTCCTGACTCTGCTGTAGTCCAAGGGAGGGGGCGAGCACGACACTCCACACCAGAGAGAAAGCCTTGCATTACTGTGTGGAGTTACAGACAGAAGAACAGGACGTGAGGATTTCTCAGAAGAAATAAGGACATTTAAAGCGGGAGTTCTGCGGGGTTTTTTTAAGACGTTTTTGTAACGCTGATGGTACAAAGAAAATTGTACTCACCAGTCTCCTAGTCGCAGCCGCTATCAAGACGATTTCCCCCAAAAGTATATTTTATAAAAATTGATGATGGACATTGCCATCTTACTGCGGGCACTCTGAAGCCCTCCTGTATACTCTTCTGGGATGCGGTGAATGCTGTCTCAGCATTCACCGCTCTATCCCGCGCATGCGCAGTGTGACGGCGAGCCACGCCGTCAACACTGCATAGATGCTAGGACAACAGCCGGCAGCGTCCTGAAAAGGACACTCCCCGCTGTGACTAGCAGACCTGCGAGATATCGCGGGATTTCAAACACAGCGCGTCTCCTGGGATTCTCAGGACTAACTCCCAGGATACATAACGCTGATTGGGGATTTTGAAAACCACGCCCACTCCCGCGGGGAAAGGTGAGTGACAGCTCACAAAAGGCCCTCGTTCAAAGGTAAGGAGGCCGATTAGAAAAAAAAAAAAACGGATACATACCGTACTATGGCAGCTGGTTTTAAACAGCAAAACTTGCCAATTAGAGTGAACCTCTGCTTTAAAAGCAAAATGGGAGGATGAGGTAAGTGAAGGAGGACTGCACTAAGGTAAAGGAAGCTATTTAGGGGGGAAAAAATTTACCTTTACAACCCCTTTAATCATCCCAATTATGTAACAATGCACAGCAGGAAGATGCTTCTGCATATGTAACAGACAATGGCAACTATGTCTGCCCCTATGTAATACATAATTACAATCCATACATGGAAACAAGGGCCCAGATTCAGTAAGCAATTGCGCCTGCATAACCATAGTTACGCAGCGCAATTGCTGACTTGCGCCGGCGTAACGAGTTCTCCTGATTCAGAGAACTCGTTACGCCGACTGCAGCCAAAAATCTGCGTGGCATAAGGCTCTTATGCCACGCAGATTTTAGGCTGCATTCTTGCGTTGACCGCTAGGGGGCGCTCCCATTGTGGTCAGCGTATAGTATGCAAATTGCATACTTACGCCGATTCACAATGTTGCGCGCCCCCTGCGTACGCAAGTTACGTCGGTTGCGTACGGCGTCTTTAGCATAAGGCTGCCCGTGCTAAAAGCAGGATACCCGTTGTTCCCGCGTTGCGCCGTTCGAATTTGACGTCGTTTGCGGAAGTGATTCGTGAATGGCGCTGGACGCCATTCACGTTCACTTTGAAGCAAATGACGTCCTTGCGACGTCATTTGCCGCAATGCACGTCGGGATCATTTACATTCCGCGCGCTTACGCCGGGCAATTTTTCCGGCGCGCCCTCGCAATTTACGGAGCTACTGCTCCGTGAATCGAGGGCAGCGCAAAATATTTGCGGGGGCGCAGGGCAAAATCGTACCTGAATCCGGGCCCAGGCTTGTGAAACATGACTGCACATTGATAAAATTGTTTATATTGAGCTAATTTTGCTTACATGTTTATCCGAAAACCATTGCAAAGGCCCTACACTGTCTCTAGGCAGAGCCCAGCTGATTACAGAACACAATTGTATACAGCAGCCTGCGATTTCCGCAGAGAGAGGCAGCGAGGACTCTGTAGGGTTAAACACTCTAGCTAAGGCTGCTTTTCCTTTCCAAATATGCAAAACGTGATAATTAGTGTACGCCAGCTGTGGAGCACCACATTATAATAATTGTGATTTTCGATTGATTTTGGAGTATTTTTGTTTCACTAACCCCCTTAGCCCAGCATTAATCCCTGTAATTTTACACATTCTGTCCGCTCTTCAGAGAAGTGCATGCCATGCATTTAGTGTCTCTTAAATGCTGAATTGTGGACAGACAATTTCAGCCAGAGATACCAGTTCTGAAGAGCAGTGAGCCGGCGTGTCAGTGAATAGTGCAGCCATTAGATCAAAAACAGAATGCTTGGCACAAGTGCATCTTAGGTTTGAGGATGGTCAATCAGCTGAACATCTGCCTGAGCTACACACACAGGAGACTTCTGGGATTCCACGCTTATTACAAAGCAGCTTTTATCCAATATGTGCTGGGGAGGCAGATTTTTAAGTAGATGCTAAAGCACTGTGTATCATAGACAAACACCACGCTTTTTTTTTTTTGTTTTAGAAAATATTGTTTCGACTTTTTTTTTTTTTGCATCTCAGTTCTGCTGATCTCCTCAAGCCTCTTTCAGCTACTTCATGTTCACATGCACTTAATCCGACAATATCTGCACATCATGGATCTGGATCAGCTTCCTGGCAGTGACACTAATAATAGAAAAAGATATGGAAAAATTGCACTAATCACAAATATAAAACAACAATCCTAATAGTACAAAAAGAATGAATGAAAGCAGCGATTCTCCTGTATAATATAAAACACAGTAGAGCATATACGGGCAGAAAATAAAATCACGCTAGATAAAAAAGTCCACCAGTGCTTGAAACTATGGGCTTATTCACAAAATCCATCCACCATCTTCAACGTGCAAGTTCTGTGCCGCCCCAATGGGGCATGGAAGTTGTGTGGATAGTTTCTCTGAACTGTTTTTCTATGGACGTTGTGTTTGGTTCACATGCTGCCATCTAGTGACCTTTTGTGGTATGCACTTGTTTTCCATGTTCTCCTTCTTTGATGTTATGACACACTTCCTGTGTATGTAATACTCTACCCCTTCTTCCTGTGATTGTACTTCCTGTGTAATGGAGGCAGCTACAGGCCACATGTAGCAGGGCACATGTATTCTGCATAGACAATATCATCTTTTGACTGCATAATACCACAATCTATTTACCTGTTGTATCCCGTGATCTATTGTAACCCGATGTTCAGGAAAAAAAAGCACCTCTGCAAATAGAATTGGTACTTGGTGAGTTCAAGCTATCTGATGAGGATTGTCCTCAGTGATTATATCTGCTTATACAGTTCAGGCATAGAGATCTCACAAGGAATAGATCGATTCACAACAATCGAAGCCACAATAACTTCCACACCACCAAATTTTATAGCTGTCTCCTCACCAGATCTATATGACCCCCCCCCCCCCTTTACAGAGGATCAAAGAGTGCCTGTAACAAACCACAGCCTGAATCTTTCTCCAGGAAAAGCCATGCATCTATCTCCAGGGTGCATCTTATCCACTCATATGGATGTCTGGATGGTTTTTATAAAAAAAAATATAAAAGCTCCATATAGTGTAAAACCATAAAAAAAAATGTTTGCATTAAAAATATATTGCACTTACAGCATCCGTATTCTTCGAACAACGTCATCTCTGATGAAACGTGTAGGGCGGAGCGACGTGCTGACTGCACCTCGTGTTTCAATTTGTGTCCCGGAAGGACAGGTTTGTCTGGATGTGCGCAATCTGGCACACCAGACTTACGGCTTTCTATGAATACGGATGCTGTAAGTGCAATATATCTGTATTTTTAATGCAAATAAAATTGTTTATGGTTTTACACTATATGGAGCTTTTATATTTTTTATAAAAAACATCCATATATCCACACAAGCGGATAAGAGGCACCCTGGAGATAGATGCGCAACTTTTCCTGGGGAAAGATTCAGGCTGTGGTTTGTTACAGGCACTTTTGATCCTCTGTAACGGGGGGGGTCATATACAGTAGATCTGGTAAGGAGACAACTATATCATTTGGTGGTGGAACTTGCACGTTAAAGATGGTGGATGGATTTTGTGAATAAGCCCATAGTTTCAAGCACTGGTGGACTTTTTAACATAGAAACTTTTTGATCTAGCGCAATTTTATTTTCTACCCAGTGACAATAATAAACCTGTGGAATTTGTGTTGGCACAGACATTTTTAGGCCGGCCATAGACAGTTCAAATTTTGGCCAGTTCCTAACCACCCTGGTTGTATGATTATGTCAGATTTTTGATGCTCAAAGCGGTACAATTATTTTGCTTGGAAATTTGGCGTTTTATATTGTAGGCCTGTAATTCTTAGGAATAACTCACTTAAATCTGTCCAAACAAGAGTCTAGTAGACATCCGGGTATGAAAAAGTTTGAAATGCGAAATCATAAATTATAATATAATAAATAACTATAAATAATTATAAAAAATAATACTACAATAAGAATAATACATTTTATTCAATAATGTAATCAAATCAAAAACACTGAAATTTGCTCAGTCGCAGAATCGTCGCTGTAGTCAGTGTCTGATGATGAATTTCCCCACGAATCACTATCGCTCTATTCTGCAAGTGTTTCTAATGTATTATCGCTGTTTTCTAGCTGAAAAAAACACTCTAAAACCACTTTTGACGTAGAGGGACTCTTTTTGGATGACATGGACGATATTTATTATAGCAACAAGTAAAAAAAATATATATTTTTTTTAAATTGTCGCGCTTTTTTTGTTTATAGCGCAAAAAATAAAAAACGCAGAGGTGATCAAATACCACCAAAAGAAAGCTCTATTTGTGGGGAAAAAAGGACATCAATTTTGTTTGGGAGCCACGTCGCACGACCGCGCAAATGTCAGTTAAAGCGACGCAGTGCCGTAAGCTGAAATTTCGCCTGTGAACGAAGGGGGTTTATGTGCCCAGTAAGCAAGTAGTTAAGAGGGTAAATCCTTCCGGTCCTTAAGTGGTTTAAGTACTACAGATCGGCAAGCCACACGGCTGGTGCATAGACTCAGGTGGGACAAGCCATATGACTAGTGATGAGACATTCTTCACAAACATTGATTACAGTGCAAAAGACAACGTTTTCCTAGCAAACGGTAAAAGCATCACTGCAAAAGGTAAAGGCCAGGGCTTCCTTAACTGCATTACACCACAAGGAGGTCACCACAGTATCCTTGTAAAGAAAGTGCTGTATGTTCCAGAACTAGAAGGCAGCCTTCTATCAGTGAAAAGTCTTGCAAACAGTCTCACCATTTAGTTCCAGGGTGAGGAATGTACAATTGACAATAATAAGCAATTCCTTACAAAAGTAAAACTGGATGATGACCTATACAGTCTCATCACTATAGACCAGCCAGCCAATATAGTCTCTAATGACATACACAGCCAATGTATTCACTTATGGCACAGGCAGCTGGGACACAAAAGTCCAGAAGCTATACAAGACATAAAAAAAGGGGCTTATCAGAAGATTTGACAAAAGCGCCTTGCAAAGTGCTCATGAAATGCAAGTGCTGTATTGAAGAAAAAGCCACACGTGCTCCCCTTCCACAGGCGTCTTAAAGAAAAACTACCCACCACCTGCAGCTCATACACAGTGATGTATGTGGTCCAATGAAAACTCCCACATCAGACTGGAACAGATATCTACTTATCTGATAAAACACAAGAATGAAACATCAGAGAAACTTCAAGAGTTTGTTGCCATGTCTAGCAACAAATTCCAATGGAAACCAGGAATAATACCCACTGACAATGGGGGAGAATACATTAGCAAAGAAGTGGCCTCATACCTGAAGAGACAAGGAATAGTACACTAGACAACCACACCATACACTACTGAACAAAATGGTGTAGCAGAAAGGAAAAATCGGACTCTTATAGAAATGGCCAGATGCATGTTGTCGGATGCCAACCTACCTACAGAACAGACTACCCTCAAGAGCCATTAAAAGTACTCCATTCGAAATGTGGCATGGATCAAAGCCTAGCATAGGGCACATGACTGAGTTTGGATGTAAAGCATATGCCTATATTCCAAGTGAAAAACGATCCAAGATGGAGAACAGAGCCATAGAGGGCATTCTAGTAGGCTACAGTGAGCAAAATAAGGGTTACGGAATCCTACACCCAAAGATTGACAAAGTGACAATAAGCCGTAGTGTTTATTTTGATGAGAGACCATCACCAGAAACACAGATCCCCAAAGACTGTGAAGTGAATATGCCAAGCTGTCATGGACTTGGTCGACCACTAGGTGGCGCTAATCGCGCACCGGCGCGCAATAGCGGCAATAGCGCATTAGCGCGCACGGGAGCGCGCGCTCGCGGCACGTCGGCGCGCACGGGTGCGCGCAATAGCGGCGCGCGCGCGCACGCGCAATAGCGGCGCGCGCGGGCACGTGCTGACGCCATTTTGGCGCCACTTAGGCTATTTAATGGGGCTCTCCCCATAGCTCCCTGCTGCTCAGTCAACAGCGTTCCTGTTTACCCTACCTGACACCTGTTACCTGATTGGCTCCTGTTACCTGTGACCTTGGCTTACCATTGACCCTGCTGTTCTCCGCCTGCCCTGATCCCTGGCTTGTCTGACTTCGCTTCCGCCTGCTCCTTCCAAACGGTCTGCTGCCCGCCTGTTACTGATCCGGCTTGAACTACGACTCTGCTTTGGCTTCCCCCTGCCTGATCCGCCTGCCTGTGTTTGACCCGGCCTGCCTGACTCTGCCAGCATCTGTACTACAACACACCTCCCACCTGCTGCCTGTTCCAGCCATCTGCACCAAGCTTCTGTTGTCTGCTGTCTCCCTCCAGCATCTCTGCAGTTCCTGCACAGCATCTGTGGAGTCTTCAGGAGACCACCGCAGACCTGCACGGCACCTTCCTGGCGCTTGTGCGACTCTGAACTCTAGCGCTCCCTGTCTGCTCTACCAGGGGTTCCGGAGTCAGAGGAGCAAGAGTTGCCATTCCCTGCACGCCAGGCTCTGCTCTGTACCAGGTACGTGACAGTACTGAGCAGCCATGTCTGAGCCTGCGCAGGGAATGGACCCTATGACGGAACTTTGTCGCCATCTGGATGGCCTTACCCAAGCAGTCAGGGCCCTGCAGGAAGGCTATACCCGACTTGAAAATCGTGTCCAGGAACTGTCTACTCCATCCACTTCTTCTTCGTCTGGCGCATCCGCGTCACCTTCAGTTATTATGCTGCCCCCTGAACCTAAAGTGCCCATGCCTGAAAGATTTGCAGGAGAACGAAGCAAGTTTAGAGCGTTCCGGAATGCTTGTGAGCTCTACTTTGCGCTTCAGCCACGAACTTTCTCACTAGAAGCTACCAAAGTAGGTTTTGTTATGGCCCTCCTATCGGGTGAACCGCAGGCGTGGGCCCACCGTCTGATGGAGCAAAAGGACTTATCCCTTGACCGGTTGGACACGTTCTTTCAGGCTATGTCCTTGTTGTATGAGGACCCTCATCAGGCCGCTACCGCTGAAGCCGCTTTGCATGCCCTCCTGCAAGGTCGCAGACCCGTTGAGGACTATGTAGCCGAGTTCAGAAGGTGGAGTGCGGACACTACCTGGAACAATTCGGCCCTTTGTTATCAGTTCCGCTTGGGCCTCGCCGAAGCACTTAAGGATGAACTCGCACGTGTAGGGGTCCCTGACACTCTGGAGGCTCTTATCAACCTAACCATCCAGATTGACAGACGCTTGAGGGAACGCAGGACTGAACGTGCCACCGGTCTGAATCGCCCAACATGGATGCTACCCCGGGTACCCGCGTACCCTAACCCGATTCCTCCAGCTCCGACCACTGCCTTTAGAGACATTCCAGAACCCATGCAGCTGGGTTTGATCCGCCCTTCTCTCACTGCTGAGGAAAGACTTCGACGCCGGACAAACAACCTTTGCCTCTACTGCGGAGAGTCCGGCCATTACGTGAGGACCTGCCCAGCAAAATTCCGTAAGTGCACCTTCATGTCATCTGTCCCCTCACCCATTGTCTTCAACAAATCTGCTCATCTGGCTGTCCCCGTTTTATTGCAGCTTCCAGGAAGGGATATACGGACCAGCGCCATACTTGATTCCGGGGCCTGCAGCTGTTTTCTGGACTCTGCCTTTGCCACTCATCACCATATTCCGTTACGCCCAAGGGCTGTTGGACTGTCTGTACACTTGGCCGATGGGTCTATCTTGAAATCCGGGCCAGTCACCCAAGAAACCCTGCCCATTGCCACTACCATCTCGGACAGTCATCGAGAACTTTTATGCCTGGATGTTATTGAATCCCCTCTGTTCCCTATAATCCTGGGCATACCCTGGCTCCAGGCTCACAACCCTCAGATAAACTGGACTACCGGTGAGATTTGCTTTTGTTCCACCTACTGTCAACAACACTGCTTGCAGGCAATCTCATCTCCCCCCTCTTTGCTTTGCATGGACTCCGACATTGAAATCCGCCAATCTGTCCCCGAGGTGTACCACGAGTTCCTGGACGTCTTCAGCAAAAAGGGGGCTGACACCCTTCCCCCTCACCGACCATACGACTGCCCGATTGAGCTCCTCCCCGGGGCCGAAATCCCTTTCGGAAGAATTTTTCCCCTAACTGAACTAGAACTTGGAAATCTAAAGACTTATGTCGACGATAACCTCAAGAAGGGGTTTATCCGCCCCTCTACCTCACCAGCAGGGGCAGGAATTTTCTTCGTCGAGAAGAAGGACCATTCTCTCCGCCCCTGCGTGGATTACCGCGAGCTTAATAAGGTAACAATAAAAAATCGATACCCTCTCCCGCTGGTGCCGGAACTATTCCAAAGACTGGGAGCAGCGGTCATTTTCACGAAACTGGACTTGCGGGGGGCCTATAACTTGGTACGAATACGGGACGGCGACGAATGGAAGACTGCCTTCCGCACCCGCTTCGGCCACTTCGAGTACTTGGTGATGCCCTTCGGGCTCTGCAACGCGCCTGCCACATTCCAGCACTTCGTGAATGACATCTTTAAAGACTACCTTGACCTCTTTGTCGTGGTCTACCTTGACGACATCCTCATTTTTTCCCCTTCTGTTGTCAAACATCGGGAACACGTCAAAAGCGTACTTAAGCGACTCCGAATACACGGATTATACGCTAAACCTGAAAAATGTGAGTTTGAATGTGAAAGCATACAGTTCCTGGGACTTGTTATTTCAGTCAACGGCATTGAGATGGACCCGCAGAAAGTTACGGCAATCCTTGAGTGGCCTGCGCCCACAGATAAAAAGGGCATCCAACGCTTTATCGGGTTCGCCAATTTCTACAGAAAGTTCATTAGGGGGTTTTCCAACATCATCGCTCCCATAACCGGCCTAACCAAACAAACTGTCCGGTTCCGTTGGTCCCCTGAAGCCCAAGGAGCTTTTGAGGCGTTGAAGAAACTGTTTACGTCTGCACCGGTCCTTAGACACCCAGATGCCAGCCTGCCCTATATCTTGGAGGTGGACGCTTCGGAGACGGCAGTCGGGGCGGTGCTTTCCCAAAGACAGGGGCCAAAGGCCCTTCTCCACCCGGTTGCTTTTTTTTCCCGCAAATTATCTGACGCGGAACGGAACTATGATGTGGGTGACCGAGAACTTTTAGCGATCAAGGCAGCGCTGGAGGAGTGGCGGTACTTATTGGAAGGTGCAGCGCACCCAATTTTGATCTATACAGATCACAAGAACTTAGAATACCTGAGAGTAGCCAAGAGACTAAGACCACGTCAAGCCAGATGGGCGCTTTTTTTTACCAGGTTCACTTTCCACATAACGTACAGGCCAGGGTCCAAGAATACCAAGCCCGATGCTCTTTCCCGGATGTACAGCGACTCTGAAAACCCTGCTCCTCCGGACACTATCTTATCTCCGGGAAATTTTCTGCTGCTTCAGGATGACCTATTGTCACGGATCAAACAGGCCTCTGCAGGATTGGCCTCCTCTTCGGATACAAATTTGCAACTCAGAGATGGCTTGTTGTGGCATGAGGACAGGATTTTTGTGCCGGAAGACTTACGGGTCAGTGTCCTGAGTCTCTGTCATGACCATGAGCTGGCTGGCCATTTTGGGGTACAGAAGACCTCGGAACTCTTGCAGCGCACATTTTGGTGGCCCCAGCTTATGAAAGACTGTAAGAGTTATGTGGAGTCGTGCACCACGTGCATCCGAAGTAAAGGGAGCAAATCCAGAGCCTGGGGACTGTTGAAGCCTTTGCCCGTACCAGAGAGACCATGGAGAATGATCTCCATGGATTTTATTGTTGAGCTCCCTCCTTCTGAGGGTTTCACCACCATTTTTGTGACAGTGGACAGACTATCCAAGATGGCACACTTTCTGCCCATGAGGGGTACGCCTTCTGCTCCCGAAACGGCTAAAATCTTCATTAAGGAAATTGTGCGGTTACACGGCATCCCCGCAAATATCGTGTCGGATCGTGGAGTACAGTTTACTTCCAGGTTCTGGAGAACGCTCTGCGAGTCCCTCAAGATTGAGCTGTCGTTCTCATCTGCTTATCACCCACAATCAAATGGCCAAACTGAGAGGACAAACCAAACATTAGAACAATACCTACGCTGTTTCTCGTCGTTCTCCCAGGAAGATTGGGTCTCTCTACTTCCACTGGCTGAATTCGCATATAATAATTCAATTCACTCTGCTACCAAACAAACCCCTTTCTTTGCGAATTACGGCTACCACCCGCTATTTTTGTCTAATCGTGTCCCGGAATGTACGGTGCCCGCCGTCCAAGAGACATTAGACTTCTTCAGCGTTAACAACAGGCTTCTCCAGGAAACTATGGCAAAGACTCAGGAGCATAATAAGGAGGTATTTGATAAAAGGCGAAGAGGAGAACTGAACCTGGAACCTGGGGATCTGGTATGGTTGTCTACTGTGAACCTGAGACTTGCCTGTCCGTCTAAGAAACTGGGGCCTAAGTTTATGGGGCCATTTCCAATCAGAAGGAAGATCAACAGTGTGGCCTATGAACTCGAATTACCAGAGTCTTTCCGCATCCATCCGGTCTTTCATGTCACCCTCCTGAAGCCTGACGTCGCTAATCCCTTTCCTGGGCGAAGCACTGATCCACCTGAACCGGTCTTGGTTAACGGTGAGGAGGAATTCGAGATTGAGTCTATCCTTGACTGCAGAAAAAGGCGCAATCAGGTTCAGTTCCTGGTGAAGTGGAAGGGCTATGGCCCTGAGGAAAACTCCTGGGAACCTGAACGCAACATCCATGCTAAAAGCTTGATTCGGTCCTTCAAGAACGCTCATCCACTCAAGATGTCTCAGTTGGGCATCCGGAGGCTGCCCATTGGGGGGGGGCAATGTCATGGACTTGGTCGACCACTAGGTGGCGCTAATCGCGCACCGGCGCGCAATAGCGGCAATAGCGCATTAGCGCGCACGGGAGCGCGCGCTCGCGGCACGTCGGCGCGCACGGGTGCGCGCAATAGCGGCGCGCGCGCGCACGCGCAATAGCGGCGCGCGCGGGCACGTGCTGACGCCATTTTGGCGCCACTTAGGCTATTTAATGGGGCTCTCCCCATAGCTCCCTGCTGCTCAGTCAACAGCGTTCCTGTTTACCCTACCTGACACCTGTTACCTGATTGGCTCCTGTTACCTGTGACCTTGGCTTACCATTGACCCTGCTGTTCTCCGCCTGCCCTGATCCCTGGCTTGTCTGACTTCGCTTCCGCCTGCTCCTTCCAAACGGTCTGCTGCCCGCCTGTTACTGATCCGGCTTGAACTACGACTCTGCTTTGGCTTCCCCCTGCCTGATCCGCCTGCCTGTGTTTGACCCGGCCTGCCTGACTCTGCCAGCATCTGTACTACAACACACCTCCCACCTGCTGCCTGTTCCAGCCATCTGCACCAAGCTTCTGTTGTCTGCTGTCTCCCTCCAGCATCTCTGCAGTTCCTGCACAGCATCTGTGGAGTCTTCAGGAGACCACCGCAGACCTGCACGGCACCTTCCTGGCGCTTGTGCGACTCTGAACTCTAGCGCTCCCTGTCTGCTCTACCAGGGGTTCCGGAGTCAGAGGAGCAAGAGTTGCCATTCCCTGCACGCCAGGCTCTGCTCTGTACCAGGTACGTGACACAAGCAAACCAGAAGAAAATGTCAACCAAAGCGAACCTGTCAATCACAGTGGAGCAAGCAACAGTGGAGTCATTAGTTCAAGCCGGGGGTCGGAGCCAGGAATCAAAATGAAGCAAGTCAAAGGCAAGCCGGATCAGTAAAGTCCAAGATCAGCATATACAGAGGAAAAGGAACACGGGGGGGGGGGGGGGGGCTGACGATCATCCAGCAATCTAGTGAGCAAGGCAGCAGACTTTTATAGGCCAGTGGGCGCCAGCATCTGTCACTCTGTGGGCGTGCCATTGCACATGCACATTCGCTGGTTTGCGCCATTGCACATCTGCGTGAGCCAGTGTACAATCAATTGTGCCAGATGCGGTCATAATGGGTATTGCCAGTATTTCCATTTCTTCTTTGGTCATTCACCTGACAGAGGGACTCTGATGAGCACCCTGATCAGAAGCGGCTGTTCCATAAGGGGGGCAGGGGTGCCGTCCCCCTAGTTTGTATGCGGGAATGCATGTGGGGCACCGGACTCATAGGTTTCTATGAGTTATTTTTGTCTTTCAAGCCACATGATTAAAGTCGGAGGCTCTTGTTGGCCTGAAAAAGGTTGGGCTTGGGGCGCAGAGCACTGCGCCCCGAACCCACCCACTTGTGACACTAGTGAATTAACATTTGCTATTGTCTCTCAGGCTGAATGTGGACCTGGGGGGTTTGCCGCCCTCTAAAAAAGTTTAACACGCCACTGACCCTGATATAATGGGGGGGACTCTGATGAAGACCTTGATGTAGGGGGAACAATGATTTGGATCCTGATGAAAGGGGGGCTCTGATGGGGACTCTTACTAGTTCTTTCTCTTTTGTTCTTAATGGTATCATGCTGATTACAAAAAATCCAGATGCACTCAAACGTATTTGTTTGTTGAAATGTATTCATTGTTTTATAAAACAATTCTTTTTTTTTTGACCTATGAGTACTTGGAAAATATACAAGGTCGTCCTTGTAATGAAAAGAAACCCCTGCTTCAAGGTAAAGCAGCCATGTTGAGTATTGAGGATGACAAACAACAAAAATAAATTTGACAAATAGTTCATGGTCGTTAGAACTGGTTACAATATAAGTTTCCTTTTATCCTACAGAGCTGATTATTGTTGGGGAGAAGTACAGAGGGGTGTAATTCTATTTTTACAAAACCAGGCTACAGAGAGTGACCCCCGCTTCCTTTGCTGCCATTGCGCACACACTCCTGCCTCACACCCAAATATTTATCTTTTGTAAGTGATATAAACAATACAGAATGTCAAGACCGGCCCTCTGGGGACATTACACTTGGGAGACTGAGCCATTTTCTACATCAAGTTTATCTGTTTTGCAGCAGATTTGTTTACTTATGTCAAGGAGCAAGAGATTGAAATATACAACAATAAATGGAATGACTGGTGGCAAGATCACTCAGTAACATTGCTAATGTGTTTGATTTCGGGATAATTGTTATGCCACACAGAGATCTTAGATGTGATACATGTCTTTCAGTGAAATTGTACGCCGCTTTTAATGTTTATATGACATAGCTATTGGTATTGCGTGTATCTCCCATAAGGAATCCAACAGACTAAAGAATTTCAAAATGTAAGTTGTGTGGTGTTTATTATATATTAGGTGTTAGGGGAAAGAGAACTGTTTCTGCCTGTCCTTGAGAATTACGCATTATAAACATGAAATTGCAGAAACTGAAGACATATCTAAAAAAAACATATTTTATTATATACTGTGTATACAGTGGATATACAAAGTCTACACACCCCTTGTAAAATGTCAGGTTTCTGTGATATAAAAAATTAGACAAAGATAAATCATTTCAGAAGTTTTTTCACCTTTAATGTTGAACAACAAACTGAAATCTTTTAGGCAGGGATGCGCCAATGCCACTTTTTTAACACCGAGTACGAGTACCGATACTTTATCAAAATATTTTATTTTCAAAGTATATATAATACAATATAATACAATTTATTATTGTTTTAAAGTTTCATTAACAATGAATCCTGGATAATGACGACTTAAAAGGAAACGCAATTACCATATATACTCGAGTATAAGCCACGTTTTTCAGCACATTTTTTTGTGCTGAAAATGCCCCCCTCGGCTTATACTGGAGTCACCTTTTTGCGCCTGATATCCCAGACTTTGGGGACCCAGTAACTTGGCACACATGTAGCCCCACTCTTCCTCTACAAGTGTGCAAAGTTTGTTGTCCGGGGGACCTATGGCCGGGGAGCACCGATTTTTCAAATCCGGGCACCCCTTCCATAGACTCCCATGTTAAACGGTAATTTCTCTGGTGATTTTGGAGACCCGGTACCAGCCAGTCGTAGGCCCCTTAGACCCAGAACTTGGCACACATGTAGCCATATTTTTCCTATACAAATGTGCAAAGTTTGTTGTCTAGAAAACCTACGGCTGGGGAGCAGCGATTTTTCAAAGCCGGCACCCCTTCCATAGACTCCCATGTTAAACGTCAGTCTAGTCATGGACACAGTGAGGCATGAGCACAGTGAGGCATGAGCACAGTGAGGCATGAGCTCAGTGAGGCATGGACACAGTGAGGCATGGACACAGTGAGGAATTGACACAGTGAGGCATGGACACAGTGAGGCATACATATGGACACAGTGAGGCAAAGTGAGACATGCAGATGGATACCCTAGGCTTATACTCAAGTCAATAAGCTTTCCTAGTTTTTTGTGGTAAAATTAGGTGCCTCTGCTTATATTCGGGTCGGCTTATAGTCGAGTATATACGGTATCAACTATATTAAATAATGAGAAAATAAAATACATCCCTACTAGGCCGAACCAAAAGAAAAATCGGCCTGAGGTAATACTTTTAAGAAATGGAGACTTTCACAACCCCCCGCCACCCCTATCGGGATCATACTGTGCCGGTAGAGAGAACCTCCCACCCCCTGGCCAAAAAGGCAATTTTGTCAGAAAGATCAAGCCCAATAGGTAAAGCATAAGATAAATGTATCTATAACTTTAAATATGATAAAACAACATGGGAGATGAGTTTGCCTAGGGTCATTACCAGGTACCCCAAAATCAGGGGGTAGCTAAAAAGAAGTGAGTAAAACACCTTTTGATTTTATTACAGCACTCAGTCTTTTTGGATATGAGTCTATCCACATGGCACATCTTGACTTTGCAGACACTCTTCGTTGCAAAAACACTTTAAACCTGTTAGATTGTGAAGGTATCTCCTGTGCAGAGCCCTCTTCAGATCATCCCACAGATTTTCAATGGGATTCAGGTCTGGGCTCTGTCTGGGCCATTCCAAAAATGTAATCTTCTTCTGGTGGAGCTCTTCCTTTGTTGATTTGGATGTATGTTTTGGGTTGTTGTCATGCTGAAAGATGAAGTTCCTCTTCATGTTCAGCTTTCTAGCAGAAGCCTGATGGTTTTGTGCCAATATTGCCTGGTATTTGAAACTGTTCATAATTCCCTCTACCTTGACTAAGGCCCCTGTTTCTGCTGAAGAAAAACAGCCCCAAAGCATGATACTGCTACCACAATGCTTCATGGTGGGCATAGTGTTCTTTTGGTGATGTGCAGTGTTGTTTTTGCACCAAACATATCTTTTGGTATTATGGCCAAAAAGTTCAACCTTGGTTTCATCAGACCATAACACATCTTCCCACGTGCTTTTGGGAGACTTCAGATGTGTTTTTGCAAAGTTTAGCGTTTGGACGTTTTTCTTGGTAATAAAAGGCTTCCATCTTGCCACTCTACCCCATAGCCCAGACATATGAAGAATACAGGAGATTGTTGTTACATGTACTACACAGCCAGTACTTTAAAGATATTCCTGCAGCTGCATTAATGTTCCGGTAGGCCTCTTGGCAGCCTCCCTGACCAATTTTCTTCTCGTCTTTTCATCAATTTTGGAGAGACATCCAGTTCACAGTTGTGTCATATTTTCTCCACTTGATGATGACTGTCTTCTCTGTGTTCCATGGTATATCTAATGCCTTGGAAATTATCCAATTATTATTCGCCTGATTGATACCTTTTAACAATGAGGTCCTTCTGATGCTTTGGAAGCTCTCTGCAGACCATGGCTTTTGCTGTCGAATGTGACTAAGAAAAAGTCAGGAAAGACCTACTAGAACAGAACAGAACTTTATTTAGGGTTAATCAGAGGCACTTTAAATGATGGAAGGTGTTTACTGACCCCTATTTAACATGAGTTTGAATGTGATTGCTTAATTCTGAACATAGCTACATTCCCAGTTATAAGAGGGTGTGCACACTTATACAACGGCAATATTTTAGTTTTTTAGTTTTACTTCGCCCC
Source organism: Rana temporaria (assembly GCF_905171775.1). NCBI lineage: Eukaryota > Metazoa > Chordata > Amphibia > Anura > Ranidae > Rana > Rana temporaria. Next base: position 178,904,755 of record NC_053495.1, read on the forward strand.
CCCCTAAAAGATTTCAGTTTGTTTTTCAATCAAGTTGAAGCCACAAAATCTTTTCCCGTGTGTGTGCTGTCTCCCATATGCCAATTAGTACACTCCAAATGGGCTTTGATATGGATTTTTAACCAGTAACTTCTGCTCACTCCTCCATTCCATGAAGCCTGGCTTTGTGGAGTTCCAATATATAGCTATCCTGAAGCCAGACCAGCTTGAGGTTGCAATCCCTCCAAGGTGTTCTGGATACGCCCTAAGTCTCCTAAAAATTAGACATCTGGAAACCCAGGCTATCCCTAAAGAAAGAAAATCTAGTATCTGTATCTCCCTGTTCAATCTGAAGTTGCACTACCTCTCCTTAAAACTATTGCTGATCATTGTAAAACTTACACAAACTTGGAGAACAACCTTAACTATGTTCAACGATGCTTGTAACTGCAACTTTGCTCATTTGGTCATTACCCTTACCTCATATCTTAATACAAGCTTATGGACATAGATTTGATTATAAATCACCAAAGCTTCTCCAAACAGATAACTATGAATATTGAGAATATATTTCGATGAAAAACCACACATTCAGATGAAACTGGATTTGGGATAGCTAGAAAAAAATGATTTGCTACAATCTCTGCACCAAAAGGATGCAACTTGGTCTCTGAAATTTTATATTTATATGGTGAACTTGTGATAAATTGGATGTCTGGGTAAAATTAAAATAGCATATTCTATAAAAAGTTTAATTCATTACCGTATTTATCGGCGTATACCGCGCACTTTTTTGCCCTGAAAATCAGGGCAAAATCGTGGGTGCGCGATATACGCCGATACCCGCTTCCCGCACCGAGTTTGAACCACTGCGCCGGCATATACCGAGCGCAGTACACTCGGGTATAGTCGGGCAGGCTCGGCTCCTCTCGCGGTAACGTCCTGGACGTACGGGACGCAAAGGACGTGACCGCAAGAGGAGCCGAGCCTGCCAGACTATACCCGAGTGTACTGCGCTCGGTATATGCCGGCGCAGTGGTTCAAACTCAGCACGGTAAGCGGTGATCGAGCGGGGAGGACACCGCAGAAGGACACCGGACGCGATGAGGAGGACACCACCGAAGCCGCAGACCGACTCCGGACCCGACGAGGCCGCCGATGGACGCCACGCAAGACACCAAAACTGTAAGTACTAAAATGTTTTTTTTTTACAGGAATGCGGGTCCACATTAGGTGTGCACGGTATACGCCGGAGCGCGCAATACCCCGATAAATACGGTAATTTAGAACATCTCTGTAATACATGCACATATTCCCATGTTCTCTTAAAAAATACTGTAAGTACAAAATGTACAGTATGTATGTTGATCCTGCCAGATATCGAATGAGCTCATTGAGGGCTTATTGAGGTAGCATTGTCAGGAAGTTAGGAGCCAGGGCCTGATCCTAGGGTCACAGGCGCCTGGGTGCAGAAATATTTCTGGCGCCCCCACATAGGCGTCGTCATTTTACCAACTACTCCCCTTTACAAATATTTCTATGGCAATGACTCAACCCCAGAGATGCTCCCCCACAAAGTATTCATTACCCTGGGATCCTTACATGATCTGTTAACAATAAACAAAATACAGGAAGTGAAGCAGAGTACTTTATTCGGACCTGAAGGGGGGCTTCTGTTAGAGAGTCTGTTAGATGTTTGGCGCCCCCACCTCTGCAGGCGCCTGGGTGCAATGCACCCTGTGCACCCTGCCTAGGATCAGCCCTGTTAGGAGCTCATTGGATTTCTGGCAGAACCAGTAGGTATTTTTCACAAAACATGGAGAAATGTCTATGTATTAAAGATGAGATCTGTATTTACTTACTTATTTTGCCCATCCATACATTTTTTAAACTCCAGAATTCTTATGGTAAAACTCTAAATCAAAAATATAGAATCTGTTCCCAGCCTAATAGTGTTACATATTTCTTGAAGGGATGTAACGCACACAGTATACCCTTTGGTACATCATCCCATAAGCATGGTCATTTTTAATTAACTAACATATAATTCAAGGTCGTAGAAATAAAATCTAATTCCTATTATGCCTTAGATTTGTTTCTTAACCCACAAAATGCAATAAAAGAATTCACGTTTCTCCTCCCTTAAAACACAAATCAATATAACATCCGGGTGAATTATACAAAAGAAAAAGGGAACGCAGTGAAATTGGATAAAGATTTATTTTCCAGAACTAATAAAACCTTTATTAGCTACAATAAAACTTCTGTGTATGTAATCAAAAGTATATATATATATATATATATATATATATATATATATATATATTTTATTAGTTTGAAATGTATCTAAAGTAATTTTTTTCACGATCAGACGTGTTATATATATTTTTTATTTGTATATTTTAATATTATTAACACATTATATTGGCCAGAACACAGCTCAGGCTGGAAATTGCGAAAAAAGCTGAAAGTTATATATATTTTTTTTTCTTTGAGATTTGGAAGCAGCGAAAGAAAATTTGTGGTTTGTAACAAGCCTGAGAGAATGATAATAAATGAATCACCTCTGTAAATCTGAAATTCATTCACATCTTTCTTGTTCAATAACTCAACGGAAAGTGCGAGGGGTCTCATACAAGCCTGCTATTTGCAATTGATTTTCCATGTGGATCTTTTGTTGGAAACAACTGAAGCTTCTTGAATTTTCTGATGAGGTTGCCAGTTAAGCAAACACATTAATTCCACCTTTTAAACCCCATTACATCAGACAAAAAGGGCAATCAATTATCTTGTAAGCATACATTTAAATATTTACTTTTCTCTGCCAGAAAAGGTATCACCGGATTTTATTTTATTAGAAGGTCATTAGCATTTTCTAAAATACAAATGTAATATGTTCCTGCAACCATTTTCAAGAGGCTGTTTTGCAATTTTTTTTTTATTTTTTTTATGTATTGTCTCATTTTGTATTGGATTATAATTAAAGTAAAAACGTAAACTCTAAGAATAAATGTCATTTATTTAATCCCTTTTGTTTTGATACATTTACAACTTGAAAGGGTGTTTTATAATATCTGTTTGATAAATAAAAAATGTTGATTCTAAAAGAAAGCTTGAGAGCTGAAAACTCTCTTGGCTCTCTGCTCTCTCCATAGGCTACAGAATGTTGCGCCCGTGAGGAGAGAGGAAGTACCCAGTAGTCCTGTCCAAGGGTAACAAATGGCAGCATCTCCAGGTAAAAAAAAAAGTAAAAAAAAGAAAACCAATGCAACCACACCATTTAATGCGTCTTTGTTCTATGCATTCTCGTTCGTGGAATTAAATTACCATATATACTCGAGTATAAGCCAACCCGAATAAAAGTCAAGGCACCTAATTTTACCACAATAAACTGGGGAAACGTATTGACTCGAGTATAAGCCTAGGGTGTCCATGTGCATGCCTCACTGTGACTCACTTTGCCTCACTGTGTCCATGCCTCACTGTGCCTATGCCTCACTGTGCCCATGCTTTGAAAAATCAGTCCTCCCCGGCCGTAGGTCCCCCGGACAACAAACTTTGCACACTTGTAGAGGAAAAGTGGGGCTACATGTGTGCCAAGCTTGAGGTCCAGGTGACCTGCGGCCGGCCAATACCGGGTCCCTGGGATATTAGGCGCAAAAAGGTGACTTGAGTATAAGCGCAAGGTCTCTAACATCCGCCAGCTCCGTGATGTCATCATGGAGGAGTGGAAGAGGACTCCAGTGGCAACCTGTGAAGCTCTGGTGAACTCCATGCCCAAGAGGTTAAGGCAGTGCTGGAAAATAATGGTGGCCACACAAAATATTGGCACTTTATGCCCAATTTGGACAGTTTGTTGAGTTATTTTGAGGGGACAGCAAATTTACACAAGCTGTACACTCACTACTTTACATTGTAGCAAAGTGTAATTTCTTCACATTAAAAAAAAATATAATAAAATATTTACAAAAATGTGAGGGGTGTACTCACTTTTGTCAGACACTGTATATATATATATATATATATATATATATATATATATATATATATATATATATATATATATATATATATATAAAACATACAATATGCAAAATGCATCCGTTACTAAATATATATTTTTAATTTGTCTACAACGTTTCCCAGACTACATTTTATTTATTTGCATTGATCTCCTTGTTTAATTGCCTTTATAATTATTTTCAGCCCCAAATATACTTTGGCCTTAAGTATTATGTTCTGCTGTTCATCTATAAGAGCAATTTATATTTATAGCCCTCATATATGTGAAGCTGTTATTGATTTTCTGCAATATAAGATATTGTTTGTGAAGTTTTAGCATTCCGATTTTCTCTGGTGGTCCCCCAACTTATTCTTTTTTTTTTTTTCTGTTCAGCTTTTGCTTAGTCTGGTAAAGTCATTAGGATTTTGGCACAGGGACATGAGAAAAGCAACAGACATCACTCACCTTTCTAAATAAACATTAGTCTTAAAAAGTTTGCACTGTTGACCCTCTCCAGATCTGATTACTTGTAATTCTTTCAGCCATATTTTAAAACCTGCAAACTGTTTGTGTGTCTTGGAAATATACAGGGGAAAAGGTGGTAACTGGCTTTGTGTCTGCACTAATTATTTTGTGACATTATTTGATGTGATTTGTACACATATAAAGCCCTGGTGTTGACAGAGTGAAACATATCATGGAGCATTCTTAATAATGTTCAAGCTATGGGATCGTTGTAATGTTTACAGGCTAATGAGGGGACATGGGCATAAAAAGCCAGCTGCTCGGGGCAGACCTAAAAGACACCTAAAATGCATATTTTTTTAAAATAAAATACATACATATAATCCTCAGGTAAAGTGTATCTAAAAACATTTTTTACTCAAAACTTTTTTTCATTTTATATACAGTAGGGAAGGGTTAGAATTTACATACATTTTCCATTGCTGTCCTGTGGGCCAGATCCACATACATTTAGTTCCGCGCAGCTTATCAGAGATACGCTACGCCACCGTACCTTACCTGGCGCATTTTCGAATCCTCAGCAAGTTTGCGCCGTAAGTTACGGCGGTGTATTTGTTTTCTGGCGGCGGATTTCAAATTGGGCGGGTTGGGGGCGGGTTTCATTTAAATGAAGCGCGTCCCCGCGCCGAATGAAATGTGCATGCGTCGTCCAGAAATTTCCCGCCGAGCTTTGCGCGAAATGACGTCGCAACGACGTAATTTTTTTAACTTAGATGTGAGTTACGTCCATCCCTATTCACGGACGACTTACGCAAAAAAAAAATTTAAATTTCGACGCGGGAACGATGGCCATACTTAACATGGCAATTCTATCTATACGCCGCAAAATACCAGCTTTAACTATACGCCGGAAAAAGCCGACTACAGACGACGTTAGAAAATGCGACGGCCGCGCGTACGTTCGTGGATCGTCGTAAATCGCTAATTTGCATACCCGACGCGGAAAACGACGTGAACGCCACCCAGCGGACGCTGAAGTATTGCATCTTAGATCCGAAGGTGTACAAAGACGTACACCTGTCGGATCTAACCCAGAAGCCGTCGTATCTTGTTTTGAGGATTCAAAACAACGATACAACGCAGGAAATTTGAAAGTACGCCGGCGTATCAGTAGATACGCCGGCGTACTTGCTCTGTGAATCTAGCCCTGTATTTCCACTGTGGAGAGTCCAATGCTGATTTAATTAGTTGAGACTCCCTACTCAAATTGTATGAATATTCACTTCAATTATCCAATCATTTGAAAACGAAATTATTATTAATTTAAATACACAGTTGTAGTATGGGCAAAAAATAATGATTTTTTTACATTGCTGAAAAATGTAAGTGAATATTTACAAAATTTGTTGAGTGAAGATTTTGAACTCCTTTGGTAAATTAGTCTCATGCCGCATACACACACCATTTTTTAAATTGGTCGTTAAAAACGGTCATGTGTAGGCTCCAGAGCATTTTTCTCGATGAGAAAAATGGGCATTAAAAATTTAGATGAGATGCGTTACAGTTTACACAGATTGGCTGATTCATACACGTGTCTGCGTCACACGTTTTTGACGTTGTGATGCCGGAAGTGTGGAAACATGGGGATTGGTTTTCAATGTACTCTCTCTTCCTATTTAAGCGTGGGGACGGCGAGTTGACGTGTACCCCAGTTGATGTCTTTTTCAGACGAAACGCATTGGGTAATACGCTAGCTCAAGCTGCCCATACCACGCCTTTGGATTGTTTATTTGGATTTTTTTACAATATTTTAAGTTGTGGAGCTTTTTAAGTTTTTAATAAATTGCGTTTTTTTGATTTACACCATGTGGAGGATTTCCTATTCTTTTTCATATATTTGACATCTGGGAACGTTTTTTGGTCTGGATACTTTACCTCGCCATATCGGGTCCCTGTTTTGGAGTTATCAATCCTGGAGGAGGTGCCGTGGATGAGAGAGGAGATGATCTGCAGATCCGGTTCCCTCGACTCCTTGATTTGGACATAAGCGCAAGTGATCCACCACTGTAGGGTGAGTTGGGTCCACAGTGGAGGGTAAGAGTATTTATTTCTCCCCCCAGCCCTAAGGTGAAGGCACTACCTGGTGATGTTTCCGAACAGCACACCACTTCTGCTTATATAGCTCATTTGAAGTCATTCATTATTTCTTCACACCGATCTGTGACATTTAACCTGGACACTTATTGATGATTTCACAGTGACGGATGTCACGGAATTCACTTTGGACTTTGTTTTATATCCCATTCAGCGATTATTTGATTAATTTATTTTATTGTAGTGGGGTTTTTATGTCACTCTTGGTTATTTACACTAAGGCCTTGTACACACGACCGGATCTATCCGCTGGGATTGATCCGCGGATCAGTTCCAGCAGACAAATCCGGTCGTGTGTACGGCCTAGCGGACATTTTTCGGCGGAGATTTCTCCAGCCGACGGATTTCCAGCGGATAAAAATTTCTTAGCATGCTAAGAAATTTATCCGCTGGTATCCAGTCCAGCGGACTGATCCGGTCGTCTGTACAGACTCACCGGATCAGTCCGTCCGCTCCCCTCCATCGCATGCGTCGTAATGATTCGACGCATGCGTGGAAGTAATTACCTTCCAGCGTCGCGCACGTCGCCGCGTCATCGTCACGGCGACGGCTCGACACGTCACCGCGGATGTATTCCGCGCGGATTTCGATCTGATGGTGAGTACAGCCATCAGATCCAAATCCGCCAGAGGATTTATCCGCTGGGAACGGTCCGGCGGACCGTTTCCAGCGGATATCCTCTGGTGTGTATGGGGCCTAACTCTTTTTGTGTTGTTTACCACTATGATCAGTAGTGTTTCATGAATTCATGTTGCGTACACACACATGATATTTTAGTATGTGTACAGTGATTTGCACATATCACCATTGGTTTTTACACTTTATAATTTAGCATTTTTTATGCTATAGAGTGGGGTCATCTCATCTCTTCCAACATCTACACCACTATCTCACTGGACACAGATTTATTCCAACTGGCTCATATTTTGTTAAACATTTTAGGGCAACCCTGGAGTTGTAGGTTAATTTATATTTCGCTAAAGCGCCAATAATCAGTTTCACCCAGAGGAGGAGGGACGGAGGACGCGGATCTTTCCATTTCAGAGCTAATGCTTTTTTAGCATAAAAAAGGTCTAAAAGAGTTTTTTTTAGAAGCAGTTAAAGTGGAGGTTCACCCTATAAAAAACTTCTAACACTAGATCCAGCCCAGTTCTGCATATAAAATGACACTGACCTTTACCCCCCCCCCCGTAGATAGCGTTTAGCCGGGGAATTCATCGCGGCTTCCGGGTAGGGAATCCCGCTGGAGTGGGCGTTCCTATTGACATGCCAATTGATTGACATGCTAAACGACGGCGCACACAGCGCGTCACTTTTTTCCCAAAGGAAGCGCGGGTCGGCTCGGCTCTATTCGGCGCCTGCGCGATGAATTCCACAGCTAAACGCTATCTACGGGGGGGGGGGGGAGGTTAGTGTCATTTTATATGCAGAACTGGGCTGGATCTAGTGTTAGAATTTTTTTATAGGGTGAACCTCCACTTTAAGTCCTCCTCACCAAAATTTCCCAATAAACATTTGGCTGGAGCTCAGATGTTTGAAGGGGCTAAGTTTTCCTCCAGGAATTTCGTGATTGCTGCCCAAAATGTCCCCACATAAGAGCAGAGCCATACCATATGGAAATAATCCCCTACCGCAGCCCTGCACCTAGGGCACTCTGATGTGTCCACCCTGCCCATCTTATGAAGACGAGCTGGTGTATAATACACACGGTGGAGATAATTAAACTGGATACGTTTATTCCTGGCCCTAGGTACAGGGCTGCGGTAGGGGATTCTTTCCATATGGTATGGCTCTGCCCTCATGTGGGGTAAAAGGGTCAGCAAAAAGAAAATGGACTTGCCCCCAGTATTGCCTGTAGGTTCCCTGCAGCTGAAAATTGCCCAATGACTGACTTACCATACCTTGCTCTGAACTGCATATCTATGTAGAAGAAGCCATCTTGATAGAGAAGCAGGGTTTTGCTTTTCCAATGCTGAATCCCTCTGGGTGCCTTACGTTAATTCCCACAAAGATAAAATGTAACATTTTCAGGGTAATGCTTAGAGACAATTAAAGTGGTATTAAATCCATAGAATACATAGAATGCATTAAGATTAAAAACCTTCTGCCTTTAGAATCACTTTACATCTGCTAGTCCATCTCACATTCCCTTCCCCCCAGACTGACAATGCTGCTGTCCAAAGGTGCCCCCTGTGCTCTTTCATTCAGAGTGAGGGCGCTCTAATACAGGAGTTGTGTTAAGCCCCGTACACATGGAACGAATGCGGGGTGTCGTTGACTGGTCCAATAAAAACCATGCCATGTGTGTGGGAGCCGGTCCAACAGAAGTCAGCTGAGCATGCTGCAAAATGCTGGAAATGCTGAAAAATTCTGGAAAACCAGCAGCCGACCGGCTCCCAGTTAGCCAATGGCTGAGAGCACTGACCTGAGTGTTTTAGCCTGCTGGGTTGAACAGAAGAGGCTCATAGTGTGTACCCGACTTTACTGGCCATATCACTGTGGGAAAACCAAGGGATAAAGACTAAAAAAAGCAAACTGATGCAGCCACTGCATCTAGAGATTGGTAAGCCACAATACATTACATTTTTTGGTTAAATACCATTTTACCATTTCTAGATATTGTCAGTGGCTTCGCTGGGGGGGAGCGGGGGGGTGACACCCGGCACGGCATTGGACTGAAAGAGGCACCGCTCTCTCCACTTCCTCCTTCCCCTGCGCACTCCAGTATCTCTGCTGTGTCTGTTAGCTCCCCGCAATGGTCGGGGAGGGAGGAGGAGAAAGAATGGTGAGGCAGAGCAGCAGAGGCAGACAGCTCTGGAGTACCATAGCCCAGTGTCCAGCGCCCGCAGCATGTCCTCCGGGAACTCTGCACTGCAACTGCAATCGCTCGCTTATTATTGTGACACGCAGGTGAGGAGAGGTGCCGACCGCCTATTACAATTGCACTCCTCAGAGCGCAAACAGAGCCTAGATGGAAGGACATTTGTGTGGACCGAACTGATGGCTGAGAGTGCTGACCTGAGTGTTCTAGCCCACTGGGTGGAACAGAAAGGGCTCATAGTGTGTTCCTGGCTTTACTGGCCAGATCACAGTGTGAAAACAAAGGGATAAAGACTAAAAAAAAGCAAACCAATGCAGCCACCACATCTAGAGATTGGTAAGCCGCAATGCATTACATTTTTAAATACCATTTTACCATTTCTAGTTATTGTCAGTGGTGTCGCTAAGGGAGGGCGGGGGGTGCAGCCTGCACCTGGGTGACACCCGCCAGAGGGTTAAGACTGGACACAGCCCAGTGCACAGCGCCCCCAACATGTCCTCCAGGAAACGGCACTGCAACTGCAATCGCTTGCCTATTATTGTGACAGGCAGGCGAGGAGAGGTGGCTGCCGGCGCAGTCTATTACAATTGCACTCCTCAGAGCTAATGGGGCCTAGATGGAAGGATATTTGTGTGGACAGAGCCATGCTGATCTGAGGTCTGTAAATGTAGGCAGGGGAGATATAGGAGGATTGCACAGGGGGGGAGAGGGTGTTACAATAAGGGGATTACACAAGGGGGTTACGTTAGGGGGATACATTCGAGTAATGGCACAGGGGGAGGTGGAGTTACAATAGGGGGGTTAAACGGGGGTGTTACATTAGGGGGATTACACAAGGGGTGTAACATTAGGGGGATACATTAGGGGGGTGGCACAGAGGGTGTTACATTAGAGGGATTACACAGGGGGAGTTACATTAGGGGAATTACCAACCCTAGTGATGCCACTGGATATTGTCACTTATAAAATATATGCATAGGCCCGGATTCAGAAAGACTTACGCCAACGTATCTAATGATACGACGCATAAGTCCACGGATGCGCCGTCGTATCTATGCGCCTTATTTAGCAAACAAGATACGCCTGATTTTGGCTTCATACGACCGACGTAAGTCTCCAACGCCGTTGTATCTTGGGCGCATATTTACGCTGGCTGCAAGGGGCGCTTCCATTGATTTACGCGTCGAATATGTAAATTACCTAGATACGCAGATTCACGAACGTACTTACGCCCGTCGCAGTAATCTACGCCGTTTACGTAAGGCGTATGTCCGACGTAAACATAAACCACCAAATAGCAGGTGTAAGTCATGTTAGGGTATGGACGTCGGAACAGCCGTCGTATTTTACATCATTTACATAAGTCGTACGTGAATGGGGCTGGGCGTAGGTTACGTTCACGTCAAAGGCATTGAGCCGTCGTATCTTAAGGAGTATATGCAACGTGATTCTGAGCATGCGCACGCATGCGCCGTTCGTTCGGCCATTCATTTGCATGGGGTCAAGGTTCATTTACATGTATCACGCCCTCCTTCAACCTACTTTGAATTAGGCGGGCTTACGCCGGCCAATTTACGCTACGCCGACGTAACTTATGGAGCAAGTGCTTTGTGAATACTGTTCTTGCCTCTCTTTGTTACGTCGGTGTAGCGCATATGAGATGCGCTACGCCCGCTCAAATATACGCCGCTCTACCTGAATCCGGCTAATAGTGTCTATCCTTACAATTTTTTCTTACTGCACTGTCTGCAACAAAGTGAAAGGTTCTCTTGAAGGGGGTCTTATGAAAGCACACAGAAGATGGCCATACTTCCAAACAATTTAATACTGAATACAATCCATCTCACTGTAGCAGGTGTATGAATTAACTTTCCACACAATACAAACTGACATGGTTCATCATTTTCAATTTTTTCATACTGTACTGTCAGCTTAGATAATATGCTAACATTTATTTAAACATTTATACCAAAAGAATAATGCTTTCCTAGTGTCTGAAAAAAAATCAAGGACAATACGCAGAATTGTTGCCAAATGTTATTTTACAGAACATTCTCTGTACATTTCATAATGTAAAAGATGTTATTTTATACAATATGACCAGAGCATGTTATTTGTATTCCTGGAACTAGTTATAGCTGCTGAAATAGTGATCTATTCACAATGTTGGGTTTTTTAATTGTTATATGTGTGACTTCAGTGCCTTCAATAACAAGCGTTTCAAAATTTTCTTGTGCATCTGGCTACCAGGAGTGGACTGACTTCAGGGCCGCCGCTAAGGTCATCCAATGAAGGTAGCAGCACAGATATTCCCTTAATGAATTCAAAGTGAACACAAAAAAACAGGATCTGTTATGGTATAGGGAATCTAGAAGAGTTATTTGTACACACATTGGGGCAGATCCACGTACATCGGCGCATCTTTCCGCCGGGCGTAGCGTAAGATACACTACGCCGCCGTAACTTACTTTTATTTTTTCGAATCCTCAAAGAATGTGCGCCGTAAGTTACGGCGGCGTAGTGTATCTTTGGTGGCGTAAGGGCGCGCAATTCAAATCGATGTGATGGGGGGCGTGTTTTATGTAAATACGTTGTGACCCGACGTAAACCACGTTTTTTTTGAACAGCGTCGTCCGTGGGGGTATCCCAGTGCGCATGCTCGAAATTAAACCGGAACAAGCCAATGCTTACGACGGTGACGTCATTCTACGCAAATCCCTATTCGCGAACAACTTACGCAAACAACGTAAAAAATTCAAATTTCGATGCAGGAACGACGGCCATACTTAACATTGAGTACGCACCATATAGCAGCTTTAACTATACGCCGGAAAAAGCCGAACGCAAACGACGTTAAAAAATGCGCCGCCCAGACGTACGTTCGTGGATCGCCGTATCTAGCTAATTTGCATACTCGACGCGGAATTCGAAGGAAAAGACACCTAGCGGCCAGCGTAAATATACGACTACGATCCGACGGCGTACTAAGACGTACGCCTGTCGGATCGATCCCTCATTCTGTCGTATCTTGTTTTGTGGATACAAAACAAAGATACGACACGGGAACTTTGAAATTACGCGGCGTATCAATAGCATTCCGGAACTGTGGGAGGAGGGGGGGGGGGTTGGGGGGAGCTGCTGCTTCTAATTTTTACTGTCCTATCATCCTGGACCACAAACCTTCCTCACTGTGCTATAGGTTTTCTGCTGCACCATTGGCATGGCTATATCTTCTTAGTCCTCTCCATAAAATGATCAGAAACTTGTGCTTAAAGTAGAACTATAGGCAACACTTTTCATTTTGGATAGAGTAAGGGAGGGTTATAGCCCCTGTTAGTTAATTTTTTACCATTCCTGTGCCATTGCAGAGATTAGCCTCCACTTCCTGCCCCATAGCCAAACAGGAAGTGAGGTAAAATCTATACAAAATTATGGGAATCTATTGCCCCCCACAGGCCCTCAGAACTAGACTAGTGTCCCCACTCGGAAATTTCAGGGCGGGTCTTAAACAGAAACGGATGTGGCCTTTAATTAGGGGGTGCACAAGTTTAGTCAGGCCTAGGGCAGCACAAAACCCAAATACACTACTGAAAGTAGTGAGTGTATATCTTGTAAATTTGCTGTCCCCTCAGAATAACTCAACACACAGCCATTAATGTCTAAACTGCTGGCAACAAAAGTGAGTACACCCCTAAGTGAAAATGTCCAAATTGGTCCCAACGTGTCAAAATTTTGGGTGACCACCATTATTTTCCAGCACTGCCTTAACCCTCTTGGGCATGCAGTTCACTAGAGCATCACAGGTTGCCACTGGAGTCCTCTTCCACTCCTCCATGAAGACACCATGCGCTCCTCCACCTTCTGTTTGAGGATGCTCCACAGATGCTCAATAGGGTTCAGGTCTGGAGGCATGCTTGGCCAATCCATCACCTTTACCCTCAGCTTCTTTACCAAGGCAGTGGTCATCTTGGAGGTGTGTTTGGGGTCGTTATCATGTTGGAATACTGCCCTGCGGCCCAGTCTCCGAAGGGAGGGGCTCAGGCTCTGCTTCCGTAAGTCACAGTACATATTGGCATTCATGGTTTCCTCAATGAACTGTAGCTCCCCATTGCTGACAGCACTCATGCAGCCCCAGACCATCACACTACCACCACCATGCTTGACTATAGGCAAGACACACTTGTCTTTGTACTCCTCACCTGGTTGCCACCACACACACTTGACACCATCTGAACCAAATAAGTTTATCTTAGTCTCATCAGACCACAGGACATGGTTCCAGTAATCCATGTCCTTAGTCTGCTTGTCTTCAGCAAACTGTTTGTGGGCTCTCTTGTGCATCATCTTTAGAAGAGGCTTCCTTCTGGGATGACAGCCATGCAGACCAATTTGTGTGCGGCGTATGGTCTGAGCACTGACAGGCTGACCCCCCACCCCTTCAACCTCTGGAGCAGTACTGGTAGCACTCATATGTCTATTACACAAAGGCAATCTCTGGATATGACGCTGAGCACGTGCACTAAGCTTCTTTGGTCGACCATGGCGAGGCCTGTTGTGAGTGGAACCTGTCCTGTTAAACCGCTGTATGGTCTTGGCCACTGTGTGACCACTGTGCTGCAGCTTAGTTTTGAGGTCTTGGAAAAATTCCTATAGCCTAGGAGGTTTCCAGAACATAGCGGGTAGGAGGGAAGAGGCTGCAGTCAATATTTATAGTACTTCTCCCAATCCATGGGGAGTTGTGCCCAGAAAGGAATGGGAAGAGCACAACACAGGCAGTATGGAGACTCCATGGCACTTTTTGCTAAGGAGGGTGAAGCCTGAAGTGTGCCAGTACAGCCAAACAGGTGCAGGTGTACAAGCCTTTTTATTGTAAAGAAGTGCCAAGCACAGCCAAAAAAATGAGTAGTCCTCAACCTGTTCAAATTCAAGTTCTACAGTTCCAGGGTATCCCATGCTCCCAATCCCCTTCTAAGTTCATTGCTCCTTAATAAAAACCACAAAAACTAATCTCAGTGCTTCTTAAACCAGCGAAAGAGAGACTGACGAAAATGCTGTGAGCTTACTGTTCTTCTGGCACGACGAAGCAAAACCCTGCCTCTACCAAGATGGCCGCCTCCACACAGAAACACAGAAAAGAAAGGCATGTTAAGCCAGTAATGGGGAAAGATTATCTGCAGGGAGCCCACTGACAATACTAGTGACCAGTCCCTTGTCCTCGCCATGTCTTTTTGGGCACAGCTACCAGATTTCAGTTCCCCATATTAACCACTTGTCTACCAGAGCTTTTTTTGGATGGTTGTTTTTGTTTTTTTTAACACGCTAACATTCTCATTTAAGACCCCCCCAAAATTATAGAATTTCTAAAAGCAGAGAACCAATATTTTTTTTGTCAAAGCTTAAGTAGTTGAACAAGTTGTAGTTAGAAGCTGCTTGGCTAGCATGAATAGCTGCTCCAGATTCTGCGTGCTCCAGTTTTGGTAAATCTCCTCCATTATATTACCAAATTTTTGGTGCAATAAAAAATGCATAAAATCACTCGGTCTGGGCAGCACCACCTAGTACTCCTCTTTTCTTTCTACCTTATTGTCTTCTTTCTTGTCTCTTCTTACCCTTCTTAAAAGATATACAGGAAAATGAGATGAGGGGCGGGGGCCCACAGGGCAAAGGGGCACAAATTTACGTGACCTCCCGGGCGCTTTGCACCGGTTGAGGGACGGGGTTGGGTCTAAGAAAGACTTGACGAGGCAATATCTTCCTGTAGACATGTCACCCGGGAGCCCCCGCCCCTTGCCCTTGCTGTGCTTTGCGCCAATGAAATCCCTGTCTTGTGATGTTATCAGTTGTATTATTGTAAATGTAATGCATTTCCAGCTGTTGTAGCCCCTGTGGGCTAATAAAGAATTTAAAAAAAAAATGCATAAAAATGTGTGGTCTTTTTGGGGGGGGGGGCAATCAACCAAACCCCCCCTCCCCCAGCGGACTCATCCAGCAACACCATCCTCCCCGCATTTTGCGCAGCCAGCGACACGGACGCAGACAGCCACCCCAACCCGCCTCCCTGCACTCGGTCAGAGTATCGGACTAATCCAGGAGAACCCTAATGATAACCACGGCTATCGGCAATCATTCATCCAGCAGCACCCGCCCGCTGTCTGCCCCGGGCTTACCCCATCTTAGTGGTGGGTCAAGCAGTGGGTTAATAGTAGGGTTGTCCCGATACCACTTTTTTAGGACCGAGTACAAGTACCGATACTTTTTTTCATGTAGTCGCCGATACCGAATACCGATACTTTTTTTAAATGTCATGTGACAGTTTTCAAACCACAATACAGACTAAGGATATTTTCTTTAGAATTATGAAGAACTCTAACTCAAGACATTATAAAAGAATAAAAATGAGTAAAAATTAATAAAAATGTTTTATTTGCTTGTCACGCAGTAGTAAAAAACTCAAAGAATTTTCATAGAACATGTTGATAAATACAAAAAAAGTATTCTATTTAGGTATCGGGAGCATTTGCGCGAGTACGAGTACTCCCGCAAATACTCGGTATCGGTCCCGATACCGATACTAGTATCGGTATCTGGACAACCCTAGTTAATAGCATCAAGATGTTTTCCGGGAGCTGCTCTGTTTCCTCTCATAGAGACGCCGTGCGTCTCTTCACTCCTCCATGCAAGGCGTCCAATAGTATCGCCTGTACTGTCAGCCAATCGGGTGATGGGTACCAGACCCGCTTCCCTACTGGCCTGGAGGAGGATCAGTGTTGCAACAGGGAATATTCATTCAGGGATATTTATTATAGCAAAAAAGTCAAAAATATTGTTTGTTTTTTTTCAAAATTGTCGCTCTATTTTTGTTTATAGCGCAAAAAATCAATATCGCCAAGGTGATCAAATACCACCAAAAGAAAGCTCTTTTTGTGGGGAAAAAAGGACGTCAATTTTGTTTGGGAACCACGTCACACGGCCGTGCAATTGTCATTCAAAGCGTGACAGTGCCGAATCGCAAAAAGTTGCCTGGTCTTTGGCCAGCCAAATGGTCCGGGGATTAAGTGGTTAATATCACTTTTTTGACAATAAAACATGGAAGCTGATTGGTGTCTATGCAGAGCTGCACCAGATTTTGCACTCTCCAGTTTTAGTAAATCAACCCCATAGGAGTGTCAACTCTAGATCCCAATTTAGCTGACCGGCCACAGACCGTGTGGGTTTTCTATTGTGTTTATGTGTGCCTAAATTCCTTTTAGTTTATTTTGTCCCAGAAATAGAAATTTGATAAGCAGTTGAGCAAACTACAAGCTACAAAGCACTTACCCCCATTCTTTTATACAGGACCTCTGCTTTCAGAAAATATATAATTGTTTGTGGGTTTAACCCACATCAGGGTTTTCTCCCCTTCATGACCACGTCATATTTTGCAAGACGCACTGCGTGATTGTGCGACACTGTACCCAAATAAAATGTATGTCCCTTTGTTCCCACAAATAGAGGTTTATTTTGGTGGTAACACAATATTTTTAACTTTCTGCTATAAAACACATCCAATAAAAAAAATGTGAAAAATCAACTTTCTTCATCAATTTAGGGCCAATATGTTTTCTGCTGCATATTTTTGGTAAAAACAAAATCCCAATAAGTACACATTGATTGGTTTGCTCAAAAGTTATAGCGTCTTCAAACTATGATATAGATTTACGGAATTTTTTATTTTATTTTTACTGTAAGTCTCAGTCCAGCAACTTATAGTGGGACTGCGACATTGCAGCGGACAAATCAGACACTAAGAGCCCTTTCACACTGTTAGTGCCTGGGCATCGGCAGTAAAGCACCGATATTTTTAGCGGAGCTTTACTGTCATTTTAGTTGCCCGTTTCGGTCACTAGCGGAGCGCTTTTAACACCAGCTACTGTCCGAAAAAGGGTTAAAAGCTTTAGTGGCACTGCCCATTGACTTCAATGGGCAGGGGCAATTTAGGTGCGGTGTAAAAAAGACTTAGGTGCTTGCAGGACTTTTTTTGACGTCCTGCCAGCGCACCACTCCAGTGTGAAAGCCCCTGTAACGCGCTTCAGTGTGAAAGGGGTCTAAGTCACAATTTTTGGGGACCAATGATGTTAATACAGTGATCAGTGCTAAAAATATGCACTATCATTGGACTAATGACACTAGGCTAGGATAAGGTGACCAGATTTTTAAAATTAAATCCGGGAACATATTTTTTTTTTTACTAGTAATGGCAATAATCAGCGACTCTCTGCCCGTCGACGCCCGCCTCCCAGCCTCTCAAGTCTTACTCTCCGGGCCCCGGCTACCACTGGATGGGGAGCGGAGGAAGATCACTCCGCCAGGGAAGGCAAGGAGATAGGCAGGTGGCTGGCCAGGATTTGAGCCAAGGCAGAAGAACATGCGAGCGAAGCTGAATGGGCATGCACCCAAAACTGAAGAAATATTCCCTCCGCTCCGACCAACACATGATCATCAGAATGGGGCACAGGTAATGGAAAAAATACAACCCTTAAGCTAATAGGCATGGCGGAGCGGGGGGTGTAATTTAAAAAAAAAAATTTTTAATTCTGCACTGACTGTCCTTGAAATTGCCTCTGCCCCCTATTAAATCCAATATGGGGACAAAACCAGGGACAGACTTGGTCCGGGGACAGTGTCCTCAATCAGGGGAATGTCCCCTGAAACTGGGGATGTCTTGTCACCCTAGGCTAGGAAGGGGTTTACATCAGGGACGATCAAAGGTTTACATGTGTTCCTAGGGAGTGATTACTAACTGTGTGGGGGAGGTGCTTGTACAATGGGAAGGCAGAGATCCATGTTCCTGTTTTGTAGGAACACAAGATCACAACCTTCCCTTTCTCAAAGAACAACAATCTGGTTTGTTTACATAGGCAGACCGCCGTTCTGCCTGTGCCCCAAAATGATCTGCGTGGCCCAGCGGACATCGCGTCAAATCACAGCGGCAGTGCTCCAGACCTGGAAATGCAAAAAGATGTACAGGTACGTGATTCTGCGCAGAGCGGCCACCCTGCCACAGTAAATGTACACTGAATGGTTAAAGTAAATTTCTAACAAAAAAAGCAGGCTTTAACATGTGGGCAAAAAAATGAAGAATCTGGTTAAAGCAACAGGTCGGCATTATAACCAGGCAACTGGTATTTTCTAAAATGAAAAGAATGCAAAAGCCACCCAAATACTGTCAGGCCTCGTACACACGACCGGTTTCCTCGGCAGAATCCATCAAGAAACTTGGTGGGAGATTTTTTTTGCCGAGGAAACCGGACGTGTGTACGTTTTTCAGCGAGGAAACTGTCGAGGAACTCGACGAGCCAAAAAGAGAGCAAGTTCTCTATTTCCTCGACGGGATTGGAGAAAATTGGTTCGACAAGCCTAACAAGAACTCGACGAGGAAAACGATGTGTTTTGCCCGCCGAGTTCCTCGGTCGTGTGTACGAGGCCTAATCTCGTCTTAAAAAAAACATTGTTTTCCTCGAGAATCTTGTCAAGCTTTCGTTGCATACACACTGTCAAGACAAAATCTCGTCGTTCTCAAACGTGGTGACGTACAACACGTACAACGGCACTATAAAGGGGAAGTTCGATTCCACTGGCGCCACCCTTGGGGCGGCTTTTGCTAATCTCATGTTACCGCGTGTTAGTAAAAGTTTGGTGAGAGACAATTCACGCTTTTCAGTCTGTTACAGCGCGACAAATGTGCTATCTCCATTACGAACGCTACTTTTACCGAAGGTGCGCTCCCGTCTCATACTTTATTCTGAGCATGCGCGGGTTTCTAAGCATGCACACGAACGTGTTTCTCGTCGTAATCCAGCCCGACGAGGAACACGACGAGGAAATTGAGACTCCCGTCGAGAAAGAAGAGAGCTTGTTCTCTTTTTTTCTCGTCGAGATCCACAACAGTTTTCTCAACGAAAAACATACACACGACCGTTTTTCTCGACAAAAATGCTCTGCCAGCATTTTTCTTGATGGATTTTGCAGAGGAAAATGGTCGTGTGTACGAGTCTTTCGTCTAGCCAACCAACCCCCCCCCCCCTTTTTCCTCATCCTTGATCCAAAAATTGAGACGGTCTCAACAAACATGAACAGATGGGGTTATGCCAGTTGTAAAAGTGTCCTTGTTGTAATCTCTATAAAAATCATTACAGGATTCAGTTTCTTCTCTTAAAACAGATGTCTTTCCCCTTGCATGAATGTTTATTTTTAAAAATATTTTCGTTCTAAAAAAAAATGTACTTTCATTTTAAAGAGGTCTTGGCTGCCGGTGTCTGGCAGAAGAAGTCGGATCCTCGGAATCCTCCGAAAAAAAATGCCTCTCCTTCATTCTGCGGGTGCAGCTGTGCCGAGGTATAATTTGCCATAATTGGAAGGGTCATATGTTAAATCTCATCTGTTGTTCAAACTAATATATGAATCTCCAGGTTGAATATTTCCCTTACACCAACTATTGTTACAGGCCTCACTGGAGAAGAACTGATCCAATGTGTTTCCACGGTAACTATAAAGACATTAAAAAGGATCCAACCTGAGCACTAGGCCCCTTACAGGCCCAACAGCACGTGCTGTGTTTTTCATCAATATCCCTTCCATTTGCCATTTAATCCCCACAAATCTCATGATGGAAACATTTCATCGCTGCCCATCAAATTATTTTTGGTAATTCATTTTTATTTTTTGCAGGGGGGACCCCAAGTAGGACTCAAGAGTTGCTATTTGTATGTTCCGATTGCATTTTTCTTTATAAATATACAATTATTTTATACTTGAAGTTTAGGTAAGCCATAAAAGTGGTTGTAAACCTCTAAAACGTAAAATGCACAAAGCACATCTCTCGATGGTGTGTACTTGTCTCAGTCCAAAGCACTGACTGTGATTTCTGTCTCCTTTCTTATTTCTCTGCTATCTGTATGAGTCATTTTCATGTCTATGGCACATATGTCAAGCACGCGGCCTGCAGGCTGAATCCGTCATTTCAGGCCATTTCCATAACTCCTAAGGCCTTGTACACACGGTCGGACCAAACGGATGTGACTGGTCCGACGGACCGTTTTCATCGGTTCACTGCTGAAGTGGCCTGATGGTCTGATGTGTGTACACACCATCGTTCCAAAAACCGATCGGGTCAGAACGCGGTGACGTCAAACACACGACGTGCTGAATAAAACGAAGTTCAATGCTTCCAAGCATGCGTCGACTTGATTCTGAGCATGCGCGGGTTTTGAACCGATGCTTTTCTGTACTAACCATCGGTTTGGACCGATCGAGCAGCGGTCCATCGGTTCGGTTTTAAAGCATGTTTTAAAATTTTGGACCGAAGGAAAACAGACCGATGGCCTATACACATGGTCGGTTTGGACCGATGAAACTGAACTTCGGTTCATTCTCATCGGTTCGGTCCGACCGTGTGTACGGGGCCTAACTGTCCCTGATTTTGAGGGACTGTCCCTGATTTGGAGAAAAGTCCCTCTGTCCCCCTCATTTGTCCCTCATTTTTGTCTGATCTATATAGTTGTATATAAAAAGCTCTGTTCCCCAGAGCTAAACATTTCATCCAATTTCTGAATTGCTGCATTTGTACTTTTTAAAAGCCAATATAAAGGAATAGTAGTGGTAAAAAAATAAAAAATTTTGGTTAATTTTCCTTTAAGGGGGTGTGGCAGGGGGGCGTGTCCTGTGCCTACATACATTTGTTAGAAGGTGTCTCTCATTCCCATCTCAAAATGTTGGGAGGTACGCATTTCACGTGGTCCTCGCACCTCTCCTACAGCTGCTACACCTCTCTCACCTCCGCCCCGATCTTCTTCAAGCAGGTGGCAGCAGAGAGGAGGGCAGAACTCCTCCAGATACTGTGCTTCTTCATACAGCTACTGAGAGGCTAGTCTCTATAACCTCCCCCCCCCTCATCCCAGCAGTCGGCAGTAGAGGGGAGTCTCCACTGGTTTCAGCATTCAGCAGATTCAGGCAGCTGACTCCAGCCCTCCTCCCCGCCCCCAGCTTTTTCTCGGAAACAGCACATGGTAAGGGGGTGCACTTTGATGTAAGGGAGGGTGTTGACTTTTGATGGTGGGGAGCTACAGATAGAACTGGCCCTCTGAAAGTAACCATGATGCTGATGTGGCCCGGATGAAATTGAGTTTGACACCCCTGGTCTATGCCCACCCTAAGCAATCTTGGGATTGTCTGGAACCCTGTTCCCCCTCCGTCACACAGTAGGTGATTGAAAGCTTCAGCTGTGCATGTTTCCTTATGAGACTGTGTAAAGGGGGTGTAACGAGACCCTTGCTCGCTCGCTTACGCTCTCCCGACACTCCTCTGCTACTAGTGAGTCAGCTTGCAGATCGCAACTTCTGATGGTTCGGTCATCCAAGGCTCCGGGATCCGAACTACAGCTATGTGCCGTTCGTAATCCATTAGAACAAACACCAGGCAGGCTGTATGTAAGTTCAAACAGGAAGACCTTTATTGGAAGTACACAACACACTTTTAAACAGAATTTGGGACATCCCGCCCCCAACAATCGCTTTCCTATTGGTCAATTGTAAAGTACATGGAGTTCTCCTTCAGGTCCTCATAACCATGCAAATGAGGACTTGAAAATGAGTTCAGCAGGGATTGGTCCGATAGCTTGAATGGAGGGACTGTTATGTGTATTGAGACAGAAGCCCCAGGGGGCAATCAATGTACACAATAGCCAGACACAGAACAATGGAGCCGTCTGGAGCTTTAAGACAGGGAAGAAGACCCCCCACTGTGTAACAGCTTTCAGGGAGGGACACTTCTGCATTCCAAGGTCCATGACAGGGGGGTGTTGTCCTTTCCCTCCACTACACTCAGCTCTCTGTTCTATGCTGTGCAGTGTGCAGGGCCATCTTTAATATTGACTGGACCCTGGGCAAATATTGTCTTGGGCCCCCTCTTTCATGCAATTTCACTCTCCACATGCTTTGAGACATACAATAAATAGCAGCTAGACTCAAAATCAGTCTACTGAATCAGATCAGGCAGCTATTGCGATTGGTTGCCAGAGGTTACAGTGTATCATAACGCTCACTGACTGGCTGCTACAGGTTGCAGCACTCACCTATTATTTGCTAGAGGTTACAGCACATGACTTATGCTTGTTGATTAGTTGCTAGAGATTACTGTACAACAATACTGCTCACTGGTTGCTAGAGGTTACTGAACATCTATACCACTCACTAATTGGTTGTTAGAGGTTACTGCACATTATTACTGCTCACTGATTGGTTGCAAGAGGTTAGTGCACAGCATTACTGCTCACTGATTGGTTGCTAACGGATACAGCACATCATCTCCTCACTGCCTGCCTGCGTATTCACATGCACAAAATTCAGGGAAGAAGGTTTCCACCTCCAATTTCCTTACTTTTGCAGAACATGATGTTAAGCTTAATGACAACAATTGTAGGCAGAACTTTCAAGCATGCTCCTTTGCCTCCCCAGTGGGCAGCATTCAGCAGAAGTGATGGTGGATGTGACCTCAGGGGGACATGATATACATATGAATGTATAATCTATTTACATATTAATGCCACGGTCAACGACTATTTACATATTAATGCTGCTATTATTTACATATCAAAGCAGGTTAGTTACATGTAAACACGGGGTCTGTAGGTGAGTCATCTGTACACAGCAATAGGGCAGAGCTGGGCAGCAGCAACAGAAGTTTACACTGAGATATCGGGACACGGCACGAGACTAAAACTTCAGGGAATTTTAACTGGGATAGTTGGCAAGTAAGAGGCATTTTCTTTAGACCCCACTACAATGATGAAGAAATTTGCATGATTCCCCCATAGACACAGACAGTGCAGAATGAGGAATCCCTCCTGCCGAGCACGTCTTCTCCTGGCGGGGGAGGCCTCTCCAGTGGCATAGCGTGGGGGGTGCGGAGGGGGCCATGGCCCCCGGCGCAACATTTGGGGGGGCAAAAATTCTCCGCCAGTGTGTGCCACTACTGGTCTCCTAATTTTAGTTTCCTGTGTCCCTGCGCTCTGACCGCCATGTTCAGTCTCCAGCACCGTGTGATGGGGAAAATGGGGTCATGTGCATAGGCAGGACTTCAGGAGCAACTGAGATCGTGGACAGGCCAGTGCCGCTACCCCATACGCCTAATCACAGGGTGCCAGAGACTGAACATGGCGGAGCACACAAGAAATGGAAATTGTGCCTACTCCTCCGAGAGGGTGCAAATTACTTGCCTTGCCCCGGGTGCTGACAACCCACGCTACGCCACTGGGTCACCCCCACCGGGAGAAGAGAGTTGTTATTATCGTAAGAGAATCTGTCAGGTCCTTTGTACATTCAGCCTGTCCATTAATGGTTTGAATCTAGGCCGATTTCTGCTGAAACAGCCAAAATTTGAACCGTGCATGACTGGACTTAGAGCTTTAGAGATAGATATGTAAACACTACAGATATATGTGCTTTGCTCAGATTCCATGACTGAGGTTTACAAACACTTTAATGGGCGGATCATCGTTTTCTATATTAATGAAAGCTGCAGATTAAAAAGATTAAAAATTACTTCTGAAATTCAATTAACATGGTAAAGTTATTATGAGATTTTAGTTATGGGGTATTATTATGCTGTAAGTCTTTTTAATGAATATGTAATTGGGTTAAAAAGGAGTCTTTCATACCTACACACTATTTTAATATACATTTTATACATATTCTATGTTTTTAAAAAAAGGCCATTAGCACCTTGATTGTATAATTGTCTATATAATCAATATGCAAAGTGGAATGGTTTAAACATTTGCAATTGTAAGCTGCGTCTTGGCATCTGAAGTAGCACTTTGTTCAAGTGTTGTGTATTGCTGCCTTGGGGTCCTGGGTTCAAATTAATTAAGGAACATTATCTCCATGGTATTTATATGCTGCTGTTTTTTGCACAGGTTTACAGGTTTTCTGTATTCCCCATACAATCCGATTATTATTATAATAGCGCCAACAGTTTACACAATGCTTTACAACTTGAGGGCAGACAGTACAAATACAATACACTTTAATACAGTATTACAATCTAACATTGTCAAGTTTCAGTTTTGGGTGGGCATTGGTGGCTTGAATCTTACTGAAAACTCCAGGCACGAAAACATTAACCACTTAAGACCCGGACCTTTAGGCAGCTAAAGGACCTGGCCATTTTTTGCGATTCGGCACTGCGTTGCTTTAACTGACAATTGCGCGGTCGTGCGACGTGGCTCCCAAACAAAATTGGCGTCCTTTTTTTCCCACAAATAGAGATTTCTTTTGGTGGTATTTGATCAACACATTTTTTGCGCTATAAACAAAAATAGAGCGACAATTTTGAAAAAAAATGCAATATTTTTTACTTTTTGCTATAATAAATATCCCACAAAAATATATAAAAAAAAATGTTTCCTCAGTTTAGGCAGATACGTATTCTTCTACCTATTTTTGGTAAAAAAAATCGCATTAAGCGTTTATCGATTGGTTTGCGCAAAATTTATAGCGTTTACAAAATAGGGGATAGTTTTATTGCATTTTTATTATTTATTATTTTTTTACTACTAATGGCGGCGATCAGTGACTGCGACTGCGAAATTATGGCGGACACTTCGGACAATTTTGACCCATTTTTGGGACAATTGTCATTTTCACAGTAAAGGTAAAAAGGCCTAAAAAATAAAAAAAACAAATGCAGCCAACACTAATAACAGAGTGACCTTTCTCCAACTTTTCCATAATATTTGCTATAGGTCAGTGACTCAGACTGAACCAGAGACTCCACATGACAGCCAGAAAACTAGATGGAGGCCAGCATTGGCAGCCCCATTATTCTCTGTGCTCAAGTTTTCCTTAAGTTGCTTTGCTTGTAATATTTCAGTTTTCATGAACCCCT
Source organism: Rana temporaria (assembly GCF_905171775.1). Classification (NCBI taxonomy): domain Eukaryota; kingdom Metazoa; phylum Chordata; class Amphibia; order Anura; family Ranidae; genus Rana; species Rana temporaria. The sequence goes on from NC_053495.1 coordinate 178,930,098, forward strand.
TAGATTATGTTTTACGCTTCATATAGAAACAACGTTGTTTTTTGTTTCAGCTCCATTGACATTTGGCGTACCTTTGGAGAGGTGAGGTCAACTTGCAATGCAATCTCAAGCCCTCGGTACTGGATCTCCGGAGACGGACTTATCATGGAGTAAATTCTTAGGCTGTCTGTTAACTTTGTCTTATAAATGAGGCATTATCCCACTAAATAGCATGAAATAAAATTGTTGTAGTCCATTAAACGTTCTGTATAATCCCAAAAGGCCAGTAATTTCCAGGATGAGCAGGGCCAAGGCTCGGATTTCTCGGGGTAAAAGTTCTTCCAGAGAGAAGACCGTCTTAGTTCAGGAGGTAACGTGGAAATTTTTGTCAGACGCAGAGATTTAAAGCACCTTCCTTAAATTCCGTCCCTCTGGGAACGCAGACACGCATGTGATAAAGTCGATTTTCAATGCACAGCGCTGCCAAGAAGTCAACTGTTCTATTTAGAGGAAATATCTTGGAAATTAATCCACCGTAGCTTTTTACTGTACAAAAATGAGATGCAAATAAATGTAATCATTTCTAAATGACGTTTGTTTTCTTTTCTACTTTGCTTTTTCGAGGCGATATGAAGCAACAACATACGGTATTTAACATGACATTGAACCAGAGAGGCTTTCATTAAATTACAAAGAATTTAAACACATTTTAGATCATGATAGTTTTCATGGAAATTTTCTACGCATTGTAAAGGAAGACTAAATCCAAAGCTTCAAATGAAATTTCTGAAGTACCCAATTAGAAGTGGACTCACATTTAACCTGGGTCATCTGGAGGTCCCAAACGTATCAGTCATTATAGCTTGGATGACTTAAAGTTGAAGCAAATGCCAACTTTGTACATTTCTCAAAGAGTCCATTCATGAGAGCTTGCCACAGAATTTCCCATTCCTCTACCAAAACCATTATTAAAGCAGATCTCCCGTATATTTATTTTTTTAAAGCTGAACTCGGGCCACAAAAAAATTCATTTAAAGGAGACGTAGCAAGGTCTCTGGTCTTGTAAGAAAAGAAATGTCTGCACATCCAGGAATTTCCGATTGCCTTTTATTGTTCAAAGTGAAAACACCAAAGACACCAACAGGAGGTCACGTAGACGCGTTTCACACAAACATTATGGGCCAGATTCACAAAAAGCGGGTGCAACTTAATTTTTCCGATTTAAGTTACACCGCCGCAAATTTTCTGCCTAAGTGCCCGATCCACAAAGCACTTACCTGGAAATTTGCAGCGGTGTAACTTAAATCCGTCCGGCGCAAGGCGGGCCCAATCGAATGGGGCGAGTCCCATTTAAATTAGGCGCGCTCCCGCGCTGGACGTACTGCGCATGCTCCGTCAGGTAAATTTCCCGACGTGCATTGCGCTAACTGACGTCGCACCGACGTCATTTGCTTAGACGTTAACGTAAATGGCATCCAGCGCCATTCACGGACGTCTTACGCAAACGACGTTGATGTTTAAATTTCGACGCGGGAACGACGGCCATACAACGGCTTAAGACAACTAGGGCTAAGCCCTAGTTTTACGCGGCGTAACTCGACAGAAACGACGTAGATTTAGATCGACGGGCCGTTCGGGACGTTCGGGGATCGCCGTAAGTCTTCATTTGCATATTCTACGACGGCCGCAATGGCCTCGCCACCTAGCGGCCGGCCTAGAATTGCATCCTTAAGATCCGACAGTGTAATTCAATTACACCTGTCGGATCTTAGGGCTAGCTATGCGTAACTGATTCTATGAATCAGTCGCATAGTTAGAAACAGAGCTACGACGGCGTATCAGTAGATACGCCGTCGTATCTCGTTTGTGAATCTGGCCCATTGTGCTTAATCATTAATGGTAATGATTAAGCACAAGATGTTTGTGTAAAAAAAGCGTCTACGTGACCTTGTGTTGGTGTCTTTGGTGTTATCACTTTGAAGAATAAAAAGCAATTGGAATTCCTGGATGTGCAGCCATTTCTTTTCTTACAAGTTTCCCACGGAGGCGGGACGGGGCTGGCACTCTACAAGACATTCCACCTCAGGTTATCATCATACACCTGGAGCAGCGGCTCTTTTTCTTTGTATAAGGTCTCTGGCCTTGTCCAGACACGATCGGAATCTCCGATGAAAAAAGTCAGGCACAGCTTTTCTATCGGAAATTCCAACGGACTTAGAAAGAGAACATGTTCCCCTATTTTTCCGAAGAAAAAAAATTCTATCGGAAATTCTGTTCATCTGTATGGAAATCCGTCAGAGAAAAAAACACGCATGCTCGGAATCAAGTCGATGCATGCTCAGAAGCATTGAACTTCATTTTTCTCAGCTCGTCGTAGTGTTGTACGTTACCGTGTTTTGGACGGTCAGAATTTGGTGTGACAGCAAGACAGCTTGAGCGGAATTCCTACAGAAAAATCAGTCAGAGTTTATCCCAATGGAAATTCCGATCGTGTGTACGGAGCATACTGAGAACTTTCCAAGCCAAAGATAGCTGACATCGTTCTGTATGTGGTGGGTTGTGAGGCATAGTGGGTGCAAGGTGGACAGAGTTATTGGGCGCCAGACACTTATTGGATGGAAAAGATGTTTTAATTCTCTTAACAATCCTTTTTATATTTTTGGGGGAAAGAGGGTTAGGGCCAGGACACCCTTAGGTAGTTGCAAATTCAACTGGCAGACTGCGAGACTTCAATAAGAGGACAGCCGTGCAGGGAAAGGCCCCAGCAAAAAGCCACATCTGCACTTGCAGAAATGCTGTCTCCCATGGCAACAGTCTTTAACAGTTCCTAACTCCAACGTAACAGTTCTTTCAACATCACTACAGCTGCTTCTTGTAGTTCTTCAGCATTGGCACTCCAGATACTTTTCAAGCTTTACCCCTGCTAACCGGCTCGGTCCCTGGCTTGACTCACAAGGCTGCTCTGCAAGCGTCTCCTCAGTGGGCTGGGTCCCTGACTTGATTACCTGAAGTTTCCCGATTCTCTACCGTGCCCCTTTCATGAGAATGTGGTTCCGGTACTTGCTTCGGTTACTCACTGTGGTCTCTGGTAATAAGGTGATTGGTCCCTTTGTGGCAACAGCTTCCCTTCTACCTCCAACGACTGAAAGGTTCTCCAGCCGGCAGAACAATCACTTCTGGTTGGACTGCAAGCCGCAATCCCAGCCCTGCGCTGCTCTCTAACCTCTGGATCGGCCCTCACACAGCCTAGCAGCCCGGGGCAGAGGACACAAGTCCACCCAGAGAGCTGTCCAGGTGGCACAGAACATAGATCACCTGACCTCACCCGAATATATAGGCATTCCCAGCTGGCCAAGGGAATCAAGAAAACCCCTGCCCATTGGCTGAGTAACCCCGTATACCCATAACCTGACCTTGGGTTGCCCTTCTTGTATCTAGTACCACCAAGTACCCGGCCACCTAGTGGTAGAAGAGAAAAGTGCAACAAGGCCAAACTTAGGGAGAAATCAATAGATCTCTATCAATCGACCAAGATAACTATTCCTGGCAAGTAAATTTATAAAAAGGACTAAACCCTAGGGTGCTACAGGTTTGGGGTCATACAAAAAAATCATACTCACCTCTATGCTGCAGCATTGGTGTGATGCTGCAGCTGTCCCCCACTGGCTCTAAGCCAGATCAAATACAGAGTGTTCACATGACCCCTGATCGCTCAGTTCTCAGTCTACTCTGAGCAGTCCCTGCTCTCTGCTCTGCCCCTCCAGCCCTCACTGGAGCACAGGGCTGAGGAAGGGGCGGGAATGGCTCGCATAGGCTTTCAGCGTATAAAGAGAGAAAACTGTGCTTGTGTATAAACCCATAAATTATATCAATTAAAGTGGTTGTAAAGTCATCCCCCCTAATACATACCAGAACCCTATTTTTGGTCCAGCAATGTTGCAGGAGTGTCTCAGCTGCCTGGGACTCTCCATATTCATTGGTTAAGACTGCAGCGTGGAGGCACTGGCTCCCGATGCTGTCAATCAAAGTCAGTGAGCCAATGAGGAGAGAGAGGGGACAGGGCTGGGCTGTGGCTCCATGTCTGAATGGACACAGAGAAGTGGCTTAGCTCGGGTGCCCCCATCGCAAGCTGCTTGCTGTGGGGGCACTTGGCAGCCAATAGCGCCGACAAGGGACTCGAGAAGAGGAGGTTCTGAGCTGCTCTGTGCAAAACCACTGCACATCTAAGCAGCATCTGTGCTGAGATTTACAATTTATAACATGTAGGATGTATTAACTGACTGCAATGTGTAGCCAATCCTGCACTGTTTTAGATGTATTAATGGCAAGCCTTGGGAGCAGCTACAGGCCAAACACAGGGAGTGAACAAATCTCTCATGTTTCCTGAATGAAATATTGATGTGACCTACACATTTTCACTTTCTTGCTGTTTCATTTCTGGTCATGTTATTTCATATATAGTTTAGTAAAAGCTCCCTCTAGTGGTCTCTGGAATTTTAAAGAATGGGAATAGCATCCCTGCTAAAAGCAAAACTCCAGTCAATCAGCTGAACATTGTGCTGAAAATACCCCTTTCTTTACTGTTCTAAGCCTCATGCACATAATAAATCACTTATATGTAAGCTGGATTGTTCTGCTAGAAGCTGCTAAAAAAAAAATTGGTGCATAATTACGCACGTTTATGCGCGCATATAGCCAGATTCTTGTAGAATCTGCGGCGGCGTAGCGTAAGCCATTTACACTACGCCGCCACAAATTACTGGAGCAAGTGCCGTATTCTCCAAGCACTTGCTCCGTAATTTGCGTTGGCGTAGTGTAATTGGCCCGGCAATAAGGCCGCATAATTCAAAGGGGGCGGCTTGTATTTAAATTAAGCGCGCCCCCGCGCCGATCGAACTGCGCATGTGCCGGGCGGAAAAAAGGCCAGTTCGCATGCTCCAGCTCACGATGGAAAATGTCAATGACGCCGACGTGAGCGTCATTGACGTAAAGTCGTATTCGCGAACGACTTACGAAAACTACGTAAACAACGGAAAAAGCCGACGCTCACCCGACGCCATACTTAACATGGCATACGACGGACCTACGTAAACTTGCCCCTCATTATAGCAGGGGCAAGTTTACGCTTACGGAAACGTCGTAAAATCACTGCGTCGTATGCGCGTACATTCGGGAATCTCGCGTAAATAGCTAATTTGCATAGACGACGGTGCAACACCTAGCGGCGGGAAAAAAAATTGCATTTAAGATCTGACAGCTTTAGAGCCTTACGCCTGTCAGATCTAATGGGTATCTATGCATAACTGATTCTAAGAATCAGTCGCATAGATAAGACGGGCCAGATTAGGACTTACGACGGCGCAAATGGTGTTGCGCCGTCGTAACGCCTTTGAGAATCTGGCCCATAGTGTTTAGTAGCTTAAGCACGTGAAGTTATTCTATTGTCTAAAATATTAATTTATTCCAGCCACTAGACTGCCTTTAAGTGCATTTATACGCTATTCCACCTCGCATGGTGGAAAGCTTTTGTGAGGAGGAGCGGAGACAGCCGCCGAGGGACCCCAGAAGACAGGATTAGGGGACACTCTGTGCAAAACGAGCTGCACAGTGGAGGTAAGTATAACATGTTTGTTATTTAAAAAAAAAAATATTCTGCCTTTAGTGTTCCTTTAAAGCAGAAGTAAACCCATCTATTTGATAGTTTAAAAAAACAGTTGGCATTCCCAGCATGCCGGAAATGCTGGCTGTCACATTGGTTTTTCCCTCAACCAAACAGTCAAACCATCCAATGACTGGTGTCATATTGTATCACATGTGCAGCGTCATGGAAGTGCAGATTAATCACTTCCCTACCGGGCCTATTCTAGCATTTCCCTCCTTCATGTAAAAATCATCATATTTTTGCTAGAAAATTACTCAGAACCCCCAAACATTATATATGTTTTTTTAAGCAGACACCCTCGGGAATAAGGTGGAGGTCATTGCAACTTTTTATCTCGCACAGTATTTGTGCAATCATTTTTCAAACGCCTTTTTTTGGGGGGGAAAAACGGTTTCATGAATTAAAAAATAACAAAACAGTAAAGTTAGCCCAATTTTTTTGCATAATGTGAAAGATGATGTTACGCCGAGTAAATAGATACTTAACATGTCACGTTTTAAAATTGCGCACACTCATGGAATGGCGCCAAACTTTGGTACTTAAAAATCTCCATAGGCGACACTTTATTTTTTTTTACAGGTTACCAGTTTAGAGTTACAGAGGAGGCCTAGTGCTATAATTGTTGCTCACACTCTAACGCACGTGGCTATACCTCACATGTGTGGTTTGAAGCGCGTTTACACATGTGGGCGGGACGTACATGTGTGTTCACTTCTAAGCGCGAGCTACCGGGGACAGGGGTGTTTTAAATTATGTGGGCCAAATTCTCAAAAATCTTGCTTAACGTAACTTTAGGGAGTTAAGTTACACTGCCGCAATTTTCCGAAATTAAGTACCGATTCTCAAAGCACTTACCCGGAAAATTGCGGCAGCGCAACTTAACTCCGTCCGTCGCAAGGCGTTCCTAGTTTAAATGGGCGCGCTCCCGCGCCGGACGTACTGCGCATGCGTGTGACGTAATTTTTCCCGACGGGCAGCGCGCGAACGTAATTTACGCCGGGCTTTGTGGATCGCGATGGGACAATAAAGTTGCGTCGGGAAAAAAAAATACGCGCCGAAAAAAAAAAATCAAATTTAAAAAAAAATCGCGGCGATAGAAAAAAAGGTCTGGTTTTACATGGTGGACTAACTTTCCACATTGTAAAACCAGCCCTAATTTTGGGCAAGCAAATTGGAACTTACGCAGAAAACACAAAGCTTAAAAGCTTTGTGGATCTGCTTAAGTCCTCATTTGCATACGCAAAGCGGCATTTCAATGAGAAATGCCCCCAGCGGCGGATGCGGTACTGCATCCTAAGATCTGACATGGTAAGTGTCTTACAGATGTCGGATCTTCTGCCTAACTTTGGAAAAATCCTTTTGAGGATCAGTTCCAAAGTTAGGCACAGAGATATGCAGGCTGAACAGCAGTTCTGCCTGCGTATCTCTTTTGAAGATTTGGCCCTGTATTTTTATTTCTATGTAATTTTTTTTATCACTTTAATCCTATTACAAGGAATGTAATCCCTTGTAAAAGGAATCTATTGTGACAGGTCCTCTTTATGGAGAGAAGGAATAAGACCCCACATCTCTCCTCCAGGCTGGAAAGCATGAGATCGGGAACAAAAATTATGGTGGCGGGAGGGCAGCTTCCTTGGCTGAAAACAATAGGAGGGTTTGCTTCCACTTTAAGTCTGAGGCCCCGTACACACGGCCGAGGAACTCGACGTGCCAAACACATCGAGTTCCTCGGCCAGTTCAGCCCTGAAGCCGCCGAGGACCTCGGCGGGCCAGAGAGCTCCCATAGAACAACGAGGAAATAGAGAACATGTTCTCTATTTCCTCGCCGAGGTCCTCGTCGGCTTCCTCAGCCGAAAGTGTACACACGACCAGTTTCCTCGGCAGAATTCAGCCAGAAACTCGGTCGGAAGCTGAATTCTGCCGAGGAAACTGGTCGTGTGTACGGGGCCTAACACAGATTGCCCTTCAGTGCTTTAGATATTGCCATACTCCATCATCATACCACTGAGTAGTGCAATATCACCTGTCCAGGATTGGCTAAGATTCCACTTTAACTTCTCCCTGAACTTATTGCATTATTTTCATTACCCTTAACCTCCCTGGCGGTATGATTCTGTCTGGAATTACGTACCAAAAGCGGTACAATTATTTTGCAAGGAAATTTGGTGTTTTATACTGTAGGCCTGTAATTTTTAGAAATAACTCACTTAAATCTGACCAAGCAAGAGTCTTGTAGGCATCCCGGGTATGATTTTTTTTTAAAACAAAATTATAAATTATAATATAATAAATAATTATAAATAATTATAACAAATAATAATATAATTATAATAAAAATTATTCAATAATGTAATCAACTCAAAATCACTGAATTTTGCTCAGTTGCAGAATTGTCGCTGTCATTATTTATTTATTTTTATGACGAATTTCCCCACAAATCGCTATCGCACAATTCTGCAAGTGATTGTAATTTATTATCGCTGTTTTCTAGCTGATCTAAAACCATTTTTGACATAAAGGGACACTTTTGGACAATCTACAGTTTTTAGGCAGAAAGAAATTTTTTTATTATATAAAAGTACATGTAGGACACTGGGCAGACCACTAGGGACAAGGGGGTGTGTATTTTTTACATACAGTACTGTAATCTATAAGATTACAGTATACTGTATGTAAAGTGTTTGTTTACTTTTTTGAATTTGGCGCCGTTCTCCGCCCCCGTGCGTCGTAACGTCGCAGGGAACGGAGATCGGCGGGACACGGGGAGACTGTGAATCGAGCGAGGAGGTCCCGCTCGCTCACACAGCGGGGTGGCATTGCTGGATCCAGGGACAAGGTAAGTAACTTGCCTGTGGATCCAGCGAAAGGTAAGCCGCGCCGCTGCACACTCTGCACGTCCACCCCGAGCGTGACTCGGGGTTACCGATCCTAGCATAAAAAATCAACCCCGAGTCACGCTCGGGTTTACCGCCAGGGGGGTTAAGCCTTTCTGAAAAGTATTTCCACCAAAGCTCTTCCTCAATCCCCCACCCTCTTGAACTTGGAGTATCTGGAAGCTACTCAACATCACCATTAGTACACCACCAAAAGGACCCCAACCTAGCCGGCACTAATAACTATTTTTTTCTCTTTTTTTGGAGATCATCCCATCCTATCTCATACTACTTACACAGACTTTGTCAATTTTTACCTTCCTGGGGTAGTGAAGTCCTGCAGGCAGACTTGGACCTAGCAAAGTCACTCCTCAATGTGTTACTAAACCAAGGACCCTGCATTTACTATATCTGATCTCTCGCAGTACACAGAACGTAGAAATTATATTATTTTAGAAAATATAAACTACTAAATACCTTTTCTCATCAGAAGTATATAGCAGCCTTGTGACTTCTTTCAGTGTCCAGCTGAGCACTGTTTAAAGCTTGTAGGAGGAGTTTTCATTCTCCTCTGACTGTTTTGAGGCTGAATGACCCCTGAGCCTCTGTCTGGACAGTGCTGATTGGCCCTGTGCTGATCACATGCACCGCCCCCTCCAAAAAAAAATCTCACCAATCCACAACACATCAGCAGATGGATTGAGGACAGTAAAAGAAGGAGAGGATCAGAGAAGACAGGATAAAACAGCCTTTTTACACACTGTGCAGGATTAACCCCCGAGATGAGTATAACAAGCACGTTTTACTGCATATACAGACTGATTTTACTGTTGTGGGTTTATTAACACTTTAAGGTAGCACAGCCTCCAGGCTATGCAGGGCCGCCATCAGGAATTATGGGGCCCCTTACACAGCTTCAGGCATGGGCCTGGGGGGTGCTGCCGCAAATTGAGAAGAATTTAGGAAGAAGAAATATAGAAAACTATATATAAAAAAGGGGGGGTAGCCATCCAGGATCAAAATCAAAAAAGTTTTTATTGCTCACAGAACATACAGAGAAAAAACAGTATGACATATCAGACATAATACAAATAGTACACTACCTATAAGTCTCTCCATCAAGAACCCAGCAAATATTAGTTATACCCAGTAGCGTGCCCTCCGATCCCACCTCCCCGTGTCTGGCAAGTCTAGTTACCACCCAGTATCCTCGTCTGAACGAGTTCCAGAGGGCTCAAGCCTGGTGTGGCAAGCCATGCATCCCAGATCCTGTCAAATTTGCCCGCATTGCCCCTGTGCTGATATATGTACTTCTCCATAATAAGCATCCTGCCCATGTGTGACAACCAAAATTTAAGTGTGGGGGGTGCCTCCGTTACCACTCCCTCCAATACCTCTTGGCCCTTTAATGAAAAAAAAAGAAACCTCTGGGCCCTTTAATAAAAAAATTATATATATATATATATATATATATATATATATATATATATATATATATATATATATATATATAAAATAAATAAAAGAAAATAATATTAAAATAAAAAAAGGGGGCTTGCCATCTGGGGTCCTGTGGGCCTCCGGGCCCCTGGGGACCTCTGGACCCCTAAAAAAAAGGGGGGTTGCCATCCGGGCCCCTTACAGGTGTACTGCCTGTACCCCCCTGATGGCGGCCCTGAGGATATGTATCTCAAAATTTGTCAATTTACTAAAAAACATGCATTATACAATAAAAAAGATTTATCAAAAAAAAAAAACATGCATTATTTACCGAAAGCATTAAATATGTATGTTTTGCAATATACATACAATTTTGGTTTACTTTTTTTTCATGCTAATACTGCACCAGAGAAAGATAGTTCTGTAAATGAATGCACACAGAAATATTGTGAAACCTAAAACTTTCTAACATGCTTTTCATTCAAAGAACCATCTCCCTCAGGTGAAATGTTACCATTTATTTTCATTCCTGAGCTCAGGGCAGAACATTTCCACACTTTATACTTCTAACCTACTGGCCGGTGCAGCATTTCTCTCATTGTTATTTTGTACATTTCTAAAATACCGACTGCCTACAGGCAGGTGATAAATAACGAATATGTGTGTTCTTTAGTGAATTGACTTTCATGATATTATCTCTTTTTCTTTGATAAATTGATTCTTTTATTATCATATCGCATTTGGAATCCTTTAGTGAATTGACCCCTCTGTTACAGTTTAACCTTTTTCGCTGCCTAAACTGTTTTTGCGTTTTTTAAACACGTGTTTAAAAAATTATTTTAGGCCTAAAGATTACACAAAACCCACAAACATTATATATTTTCTGAAAGCAAACACCCTAGAATAAAATAATGATAGTACCGCAAAGGTCTAGGAAATACAAAATATCAGTATTTTTTTTTTAGAATAAATAAACGCAATAAACTACCCACATTTGTGGTAAAACTTAAAGGATCACTAAAGGAAAATATTGTTTTAGCTAAATAGCTTCCTTTACCTTACTGCAGTCCTGGTTTCATGTCCTCATTGTTCGTTTTTGCTTTGAAGTTGCTGTAATTCTGCTCTGATCTCCACACTTCCTGCTTGTCTGGCTCCTTATGAAAAAACTCATGGGAGCTTCTCACGGTGGTCTAAGCTGTGTGTCTAAAACTCCTCAGAACCAATCAGATTCATTTTAAAATCAAAACACTGCCCTGGATTTGTTTGTTTTTGTTCTGTGGGCCTCTTTACTTCACAGAAACATGAAACCAGTTTAGAAGTAAAAGTGAAACCAGAGGCACATTATATGATTGATTTTATCTATTTTTAATCATTTTTAAAAGGAATCAGTTAACTTTTATGTCTCTATACCCTGAAAACAGTCATTTCAGCAAAAAAAAAAATTTCCTTTAGTGACCCTTTAAAATAAGTAAATAGATACCCAACATGTCATACCTTAAATTTGTGTGTGCCCGTGAAATGGCAACATACTTCAGTATTATACATTTTCTATATTTCCTAAAGCCCCCTATAGGTCATCAGTTCATGCAAACATGTAAATGCACATAGCGCTCCCTTGCACATGTGCATTTTTTCTGCTTAAAAATTAAAAGCTATTCTCCTGAATGTACTGGTGATGGGCAGTGGCATCACTAGTGTTGGCGTCACCTGGTGTGGAAAGAAAATTGGTGTCACCCCCCCACCACCAACGATAGTCCCCTCTCAGTACAGACCCCCCCCCAGTATAGACTCCCTCCACTAACTACAGACCCCCCTCTCTCAGGATAGACCACCCCCCACTAAGTACTGATCCCCCTCCCGCAGTATAGATCCCCTCCCTCAGTACAGATCCCCATACTAAGTACAGACCCCCTTACTCAGTATAGACCCCCCACTAAGTAAAGACCCCCCTCCCTCAGTACAGACTCCCCTCCCTCAGTATAGACCTTCTCCCTCAATACAGACCCCCCTCACTAAGTACAGACCCCTTTCCTCAGTTTAGACCCCCCCACTAACTACTGACCCCCTCCCTCAGTATAGACCTTCTCCATCAGTACAGACTTCCCCCCCTCAGTACAGACCCACCTCCCTCAGTGCAGACCCCCCATCAGTATAGACACCCCCCTCAGTATAGACCTCCTGTGCAAACCCCCCCCCCATCAGTATAGACACCCCCACTCCAGTACCGATCCCCCTTTATCACTGCAGACCCCTATCAGTAAAGACACACCCCTCAGTATAGACCCCCCTCAGTGCAGACCCCCCATCAGTATAGACACCCCCTCAGTATAGACCCCCACTCCAGTGCAGACTCCCCCAGTGCAGACCCCCATCACTGCAGACCCCCCATCAGTATAGATGCCCCCACTCCAGTGCAGTACCCTCATAGTGCAGACCCCCCTTCATCACTGCAGACCCCCATCAGTATAGACACCCACCTCAGTATAGACCCCCCTCAGTGCAGACCTCCCATCAGTATAGACACCCCCATCAGTGCAGACCCCCTCCATCAGTGTAAACCCCCCATCAGTATAGACACCCCCTCTCAGTATATACCCCCTCAGTGCAAACCGCACATCAGTATAGACACCCCCTTATCACTATATTACAAAAAAATATATCAAATAGTGGTGTTGCGCTCCCTCATGAAATAACATATAAACCTAGATATATGAATGCAGAGAGAATAAATAAAATTATATAAATAAATATATAAAGTGCTGCTGTGCTGCAAACAAGTGACTACAGGTGCAATGATAATAAATATTCAAAAATTGATAATAAAAAAATTGATAATAAAAATTGATAATAAAAAAGGTACTCACATTTCAAATGATGTAAAGTGCATTGCATAAAAACGAGCAGCGAGCTCGGGACCTTGTTACGTCACTTCCGGTGTCCATATGCCTGCGTCCTACGCGTTACATCACTCTCATGTGACTTCCCCGTTGAAATCACGTGAGAGTGATGTAACAGTGCCACCTGTTACTGTTACAGAGCACCAGCAACACTACACTCTGCACCCTGGATCCAGAGGAATTGATTTTCCCCTTCTGAGATTCGCCAGCACTTTAGTACCTTTTGCTACACTCACAATGGACTTTATTTCCATTTGTTTCTAATTCTATACGCATTGTTTTTTATTCTAATTAATATAAGTTTTTGAATATGTATTATCATTGCACTTTATATCATTGCACCTGTAGTCACTTGTTTGCAGAACTTTATATATTTATTTATATTAATTTATTTATTCTCTCTGCATTCATATATCTAGGTGTATTTGTTATTTCATGAGGGAGCGCAACACCACTATTCGATTTTTTTGTGATTCTTTTGTGGGTAGTGTTTGACCCTTACGGTGTTTGCGGCACCCTTGAGCAACTCTATTTTCCCATAATAGCACAGGAATACCCCCGTTTTACCCTTATCACTATAGACCCCCCTCTTCCCTCCCATAGCGCCCCCCTGCACATGTGCATTTACAGCCAGGTGCCGCCCGCACTTGCCGACACCCCTAGCGACACCACTGGTGCTGTAAACGCTCCTCTTCAAATACGCCTGTAAATGCCTACATGTGCATGGACACATAGGCTAACATAGATGTGATTTTACAGGCTGAAAAAAAACGTAAACGAACATAAAAGCAGCTCTTTTGTTAAAGTGGAGTTCCACCCTAAAAATGAACTTTCTAACAGCTTGCCTTTAATGTAATAAAAAAAAAAAAATGTTTACTCACTTCAATCTGGCTTGTTACCAGGCAGATTTCGGAATCTGCCTAGTTCCTGGTCCTAGGTGGTTCAACTTCCTGTCCTAAGACCCCATTGCCTCCTGGGAAATTATGACAGGTGTCTCTGGGCATTACTGTGCCTAAACATCGCCCAGCATGCACCTCTCCCTAAAAACCAGGAAGAAAAAGGAACTGGGCTTCACATGCCGCACATATGATGGATACGACCACAACATGAGCTGGAGGCTATAAGGCAAGTGTTTGCAATGATTTCTGGAATGATTGGGGAGCTATTATAATGGTTTAGGGACTATGCGATTAATATTAGGGTGAAAAAAATATATATGCCCGGAACCCCGCTTTAAGCTCAGTGTGCATGAGGCCTAAAAGTGCCACTATGATTGAACACACTGGGGGTAAGTTACTAAAAGAGTGTACATACAATCTGGTGCAATGCAAATCTGAAAAGCTTAATTGCACAAGCTGAGGTTATAAGCTCATTGGCTACCATGCACAGCTGTGCCAGATTCTGAGCGCTCCAGTTTTAGTAAATCTCCCCCATTGAGGCTCATTGTTCCACAACAACTGGGAAGCCTTACATGTCTATGATCTGTAATTTCTTATTTCTCATAGGCTGTGGAAAGAATCTGCAGCTGTCCAGTGGTGTAGAACTACAATTCCCAGTAAACATGTGCGGTTTCTTTCATTCCCAATTAACCACTTCAGCCCTAGACCATTTTGCTGGGCCGGACCGGGCCACTTTTTGCGATTCGGCACTGCGTCGCTTTAACTGACAATTGCGCGGTCGTGCGACGTGACTCCCAAACAAAATTGGCGTCCTTTTTTTCCCACAAATAGAGCTTACTTTTGGTGGTATTAGATCACCTCTGCGGTTTTTATTTTTTGCGCTATAAACAAAAAAAGAGCGACAATTTTGAAAAAAAATTGATATGTTTTACTCTTTACTATAATAAATATCCCCCAAAAATATATAAAAAAAAATAATTTTCCTCAGTTTAGGCCGATACATATTATTCTACATATTTTTCGTTAAAAAAATCGCAGTAAGCGTTTATTGATTGATTTGCGCAAAAGTTATAGCGTCTACAAAATAGGGGATAGTTTTATGGCATTTTTCTTAAAAACATTTTTTTTACTAGTAATGGCGGCAATCAGAGATTTTTATCAGTACTGTGACCTTATGGCGGACACATCAGACACTTTTGACACATTTTTGGCACCATTGGCATTTTAATAGTGATCAGTGCTATAAAAATGCATTGATTACTGTAAAAATGTCACTGGCAGGGAAGGGGTTTACACTAGGGGGCGAGGAAGGGGTTAATTATGTTCCCTAGGTGTGTTCTAACTGAAGGGGGGGTGGGACTGTCTAGGGGAAATGACAGATCGCTATTCATACATTGTATGAACAGACGCTCATTTCTCCCCCTGACAGGACCGGGAGCTGTGTGTTTACACACACAGCTCCCGGTTCATGCTCTGTTACGAGCGCTCGCAGGTGTCCGGCAGCATTCGCGCCCGCCGGCAACGCGCGCGGCACCAGGGGCGAGCAGGGGGGCACGTGCGCTCCCCTAGTGGCTGAAATGCAAAATCACGTAATATTACGTGATTTTGCGCAGCCGAGCCGAACTGCCGCCGTAAAACTGCGGCGGCTGGTCGGCAAGCAGTTAATATTCAGAGACATTTTTCATTATTTGGAGATTCGCATATGTCCGAATACCCGAATTGCAATATAAACAAATTTTACCGAATGCTCCAAATAGCGTAATGAAAATCGTCCGAATTTCAGAAATTCGGACTGAAATTCTAATCGTATTTTACATTGAACTTCAGTCAAATTCGAACTTCACATATTGCTGAAATCAAAGACTGTGCGTGTAATTAGAGTACCATTTCGAAAAAATGCTGTTATTGTTGAGTCAAAGGTGATTTAAAAAGTTATTGTAATCATTTGATGAAGATTTTTCTTTTGTTTGCTCACTTTGCTGCATTCGAATTAAAAACAATATATCTTTTTTGTTTAGACCGATTTGAAAATGTATCGATATGATCGTTTCGAATTGAAAAAATCTGTCAATTCAAAGACAATTTGGAAATTCAGAATATGAATTCCAAATACTAATTTCGAATACGAATTGAACAAATCAACCCAATTTAAACGAAATATCTAGATTAACGAATCAAAACGAATCAAAAATTTTCGTCATTCAAATGTCTAATTCCCAGCACTCTCCTTCATGAGATCACAAGTTGGCAAAAGCTGATCTAGATTATCTGGTTTATTTGTTTCAATAAATTTAAATAAAACTGTGTGCCAAATGTGAGCCGCACCTCCTTAATTAAAATACCATTGCGGCACTTCTTTAGGAATCATCATCAGTTATAAAACTTTATTTTTAAATTTTAGTGTATATAATTGATTTTGTCTTAAATGAAATTCCACCTTGTAAAATTTTTATAATTTTCCAAACTGTAAAGTGATGAAAAGAAGAATCACCATAATGAGGTATAGAAAATCAGGAACTCATTCTGTTGCATTCTCTCCAAGGAAGACATAAGTCAGCCTGAAAGTAAAAACAGTCTGACGCCCCTGTTCCAGGAATATAAAATGTCTAGGACTCCATACACACTATTAGATTTTCTGCAGAATTTTGTCTTCAGATTTATCAAAATCATACAATATGAGGTCAAACCTTAAAAGTTTCAATTTGTATGCAATCAGGCAGGCCCTTACACTACATGGTTTTGGTAAATCTGAAGGCAAAAATCTGCAGAAATCCAATAGTGTGTATGGGGTCTAACTCTGGCATCTTTGGGGCAGATCCTCAAAGAAATTACGCTGGCGTATCACTTGATACGCCGCGTAATTTCAAATTTCAAATCTCTCGCGTCGTATCTTTTTTTTGGTATCCACCAAACAAGATACGATGGCATCTGTGTTAGATCCGACAGGCGTACGCCTTAGTACACTGTCGGATCTAAGATGCACATTTCCGGAGGCCGCTGGGTGGCGTTCCCGCATATAATTTTGAACATTTTACGTCATTTGCGTAAGTCGTCTGTGAATGGGGCTGGACGCCATTTACGTTCACAACAAAATCAATGACGTCCTTGCGACGTCATTTGGAGCAATGCACCCTGGGAGTTTTGACAGACGGGGCATGCGCAGTTCGTTCGGCGTGGGGACGCGCTTCATTTAAATGAAACACGCCCCCTACTCGCCGCATTTGAATTCCGCGCCCTTACGCCGCGAGAAATACACTACGCTGCCGTAACTTACAGCACAAATTCTTTCTGGATTCAAACCAAAGCCAGGTAAGTTACGGCGGCGTAGCGCATCTCAGATACGCTGCGCCTGTGCAGATCTTTGAGTATCTGCCCCTTTATCTGGTATAGATAACTACAATCAGGCTGATCCCTGCAAGAAATGCTTCCGATTTGGTGCACTGCTTGCCACGGCAATGAGGCTGACTATGTAGCGTCCTGGGGGGGGGGGGGCTATGAGCACTTCTATTAACTATTTAACCGATTGCCGACCGCCACACGCATCGACAGAATGGCACGGGCAGGCAGATTGGCGTACAGGTACTTCCCTTTAAATTTGCTGCCCAGCGGGTGCGCGCGTACCTCGTGAGCGTGTTCACAGGTCCGCGATTGTGGTCGGCAAAGGCAGAACAGAGGGATGCCTTTGTAAACAAGGCATTCCCCTATTCTGCCTAGTGACACTGTCGCTGATGGCTGTTCCCCGTGATTGGGAACGGTCATCAGTGACGTTTCACGTGTAGCCACGCCCCCTAACAGTAAGAATCACTCCCTAGGAACACTTAACCCCTGCAGTGCCACCTAGTGGTTAACCCCTTCACTGCCAGTGTCATTTTCACAGTAATCAGTGCATTTTTTATAGCAGATGGGAAATTGTGTCAAAAGTGTCCGATAAAAATCGCTGATCGCTGCCATTACTAGTAAAAAAAAAAATAATAAAAATGCCATAAAACTATCCCCTATTTTGTAGACTCTATAACTTTTGCGCAAACCGATCAATAAACACTTATTGCGATTTTTTTTACCAAAAATATGTAGAAGAATACGTATTGGCCTAAACTGAGGAAAAAACATTTTTTATATATATATATTTTTCGGGGATATTTATTATAACAAAAAGTAAAAAATATTGAATTTTTTCAAAATTGTCGCTCTATTTTTGTTTCTAGCGCAAAAAATAAAAACCGCAGAGGTGATCAAATACCACCAAAAGAAAGCTCTATTTGTGAGAAAAAAAGGACGTCAATTTTGTTTGGGAGCCACGTCGCACGACCGCGCAATTGTAAGTTAAAGCAACGCAGTGCCGAATCGCAAAGTGGCCTGGTCTTTGACCAGCGTAATGGTCCGGGGCTTAAGTGGTTAAGGGACCTAATATCAAAGTGATTTCCCATCTGGTTGGGAAAATATTTGCATGATGGATAACAGTGCAGCACTACTGTCTATGGTCCCGACCACAAAGTGTTGGGTTCTGGTGGCTTTGAGGACCAGAAGACTACTTAGGCCCCGTACACACGACCGAGTTTCTCGGCAGAATTCAGCCAGAAACTCAGTTCAGAGCTGAATTCTGCCGAGAAACCCGGCCGTGTGTACACTTTCGGCCGAGGAAGCCGACGAGGACCTTGGCGAGGAAATAAAGAACATATTCTCTATTTCCTAGTTGTTCTATGGGAGAACTCGGCCCGCCGAGCTCCTCGGCGGCTCCAGGACTGAACACGCCGAGGAACTCGATGTGTTTGGCACGTCGAGTTCCTCGGCCGTGTGTACGGGGCTTTACAGTCTGCTGTTCTTGCCACGGTATTTCCTTCTCTGTGGTCATTACTAAAGCATGTGTAAACCCAAACTTATTTGTTCAATTTTGATCTCAACATGCACACATTTAGACACAAATTTAGAATCAGCAAAAAGTTTTGGCAAAATTTCCAAATTTACCCAAATGATTATTCTATATGATTATTCTGCCCTTTATTTTTGCCTTACGGAACAAATCAAATACTTCTAATGTCCACTTTGTAAGTCTCTACACTTAACACGTAGAGGTGACAGAGGGTAACGATAATGACACAACCCCAGCAACTCAATGTGACAATGGAGACTTCAACAAGAGCTTGTCAATAGATTTAAATAAATTGCTGTTTTACTTACTTGGCCAGATCATGAGGATCAATGGTCAGGGTAGAGAAATCTGCCTGTTTACAAATGAATAATTCAGCATTAACAAGACAGAGAGAGAGGGGACTATGGCCGAGTCATCTGTCACTTCATTAGGGAAGGCTTATCCAATGTCCGTACAGCATTCATATTCATACCGGTCTGTTTGCCAATGTAAACACATACATATGCAGACAATTATACAGCCTAGGGGTTGTTTTTTATCTTGGTCCTGACATGGGTTATCTTTTAATACCAGCTACATTCTAGCCATGTTTTTATAATTTTTTATTTATTTTGTACTATATTTATTTTTTCCATTTTTATTTATACTGTATTTATTTTATTTTATTTATATATTTTTTTTTATTATGAACTAATTTATTTATTTTATTTTTTATCATTATTTTTATTCATTCGCCTTAACCTGGCCGGGTGTTTTAGGCCCCATGCACACAAGAAGCAATTACAAACACCTCTAAACTCACGTTTTCAAAGGCAAAAAAACGTGCTTAAAACGCCCGTTTTTGCCGCGAATTGCCGCGATTAGTGGCGTTTTACCGCGTTTGCGGCTGTCAGCGCTTATCTCAAAGACATTGTAGACCCTCCCAAAGTTTAAAATGCAAAAATAAAACGCTTCTGAACCCAAAATTTTGCGTCTGAAAAAACGGACATAAACCCAACTGCTTTAAAACACCAAAAACGTGATTGTGTGCATGGACACATACGATAACATTAAATGCACAAAAATGCCCAAATGCCTCTGAACTCGAGTTTATAAGCAAGTAAACATAGAACCTTGTAAGTTTTAAAGTGGTTGTTAAGCCACTCTAACCTGTTTACACCATCAGCAGTATATGCCTCTGTGTGTGATTTATAAAAATAAATGCTGCAAATACCAAATTACACTGCCGAGATTGCGATCACATGACTGTCCAGCTTTCTCCTTTCCTCCACTGAAGCCTTGTACACACGACCGAGGAACTCGACGGGCGAAACACATCGTTTTCCTTGTCGAGTTCCTTATCAGGCTGTCGAGGAACTCGACAAGGCAAGTTTCCCCATTCCCGTCGAGGAAATAGAGAACTTTTTGGCTCGTGGAGTTTCTCGACAGTTTCCTCGACGAAAATGTAGACACGACCGGTTTCCTCAGCAAAAAAATATCTCCCAGCAAGTTTCTTGCTGGTTTTTGCTGAGAAACTCGGTCGTGTGTACGAGGCCTGAGAAATGCAGCGGGCGGGGCTGAGATTCCTCTGCTGAGGTCAGTCTGGAGGGGAGGAGGAAGAGGGGAGAAGGAGCGAGCTGGCTGGTCATGTGATCGCAATTTCGCCTCTTAACCACTCCAGTACCGGGCATTTTCACCCCCTTCCTGCCCAGGCCAATTTTCAGCTTTCAGCACTGTCACGTTTTGAATGACAATTGCACGGTCGTGCGACGTGGCTCCCAAACAAAATTGATGTTCTTTTTTTCCCACAAATAGAGCTTTCTTTTGGTGGTATTTAATCATCTCTGCGGTTTTTATTTTTTGCGCTATAAACAAAAAAAGAGCAACAATTTTGAAAAAAAAACACAATATTTTTTTACTTTTTGCTATAATGATTATCCCAATTTTGTTTTCTCAATTTAGGCCGATATGTATTATTTTACATATTTTTGGTAAAAAAAAATCACAATAAGCGTATAGTGATTGGTTTGCGCAAAAGTTATATCACCTACAAAATAGGGGATAGATTTATGACATTTTTTTTTACTAGTAAGCGATATTGCGGCGGACAGTTTGGACACTTTTTGCACTATTTTGGGATCAGCGAACAGTGCTATAAATATGCACTGATTACTGTGTAAATGTGACTGGCAGGGAAGGGGTTAACACTAGAGGGCGATCAAGGAGGGTTAAATGTGTTCCCTAGGGAGTGGTTCTAACTGTGGGGGGAGGGGACTGACTGGGGGAGGTGACCGATTGGTGTCCCTATGTACAAGGGACACACCATCGGTCTCCTCTCCCTGACAGGATCTGTATGTTTACACACAGAGATCCACGTCCCTGGCTCTGTAACTGACGATCGTGGGTACCTGGCAGCCATCGCGGCCGTGAGGATGTCATATGACGGGTGAACTCCCGCTTTAAGGCCATCTTTGGGCCCAATCACAGTTCAGCATTCCAAAGTATATTTGTATATTATCGGTCCAAACCGATCGTGTGTGGGCACCATCAGTCAGTTAACCTTCGGTCAAAAAAAAGAGAACTTGCAATAAAATTTAACCGATGGACGCCTAACCGATAGGTCAAAACAGATCGTTAGTATGCAAAAGCATCGGTCAAAAATCCTTCAGTCCGTTTTCATCAGTTATGACTGATCGTGTGTACGCGGCCTGACAGTAACGGCCAGTTTATGAAGCTGTGATCTGAGTGCTTCACTGGTGATCTGTGTCAGAATTCACACTCCCCGATTCACCATCTCAGAGCTGGTGAAGCGGGGAGTGAAGAGGGAATCCCGGGGGTTCTGAGGAGGAAGGAGGAAGATTTTTAACTTCCTTCTACCTCGTTCAGACCCCCCAACACTGTGAAGCCTCGTACACACGACCGAGGAACTCGACGGGCAAAACACATCGTTTTTCTCGTCGAGTTCCTTGTGAAGCCGTCGAGAAACTCGACAAGCCAATTTTTTCCATTCCCGTCAAGGAAATAGAGAACTTGCTCTCTTTTTGGCTCGTCGAGTTTCTCGACAGTTTCCTCGTCGGTGTACACACGACCGGTTTCCTCGGCAAAAAAAGATCTCCCAGCAAGTTTCTTCTGTTTTTTGCCGAGAAACTCGGTCGTGTGTACGAGGCCTGACTATGTCCCCCTGTAATATTTATGTGTATACATATTTATACATACATATATATAATGTGTACATGTATATATATATATATATATATATATATATATATATATATATATATATATAATGTGTGTGTGTATATACATGTATATATAATGTGTGTGTGTGTATACATGTATATATTATGAAGGGGGACTCTTTATTTTAATTACATTACCCACGCCGTCTATCAGTGTACTGAGCGGTGATAATTTATCACTGCTCAATAAACTGACATCTCTGTGTTTCTGTGAATTTCTGGTACTGTAATCTCGTAAAGTCTCACGAGATTCCAGTATCAGGGGCCGTTCTCCACTGTTTGAAGCGATGGTAGCAATGCTGTATCCTGGCCTAGGCCAACAAGGCCCAGGCCTAGGGCAGCACTTTGCAGGGGGGCAGCACGGACAGTGTCCCCGCCGGCTTGTGCTACACTGTTAGGCAAATTAGTTTAGCGCCCCCATAAATCGGCCGCACTGCTTCCAGTATGTGGGCGGTTGGCATTCTGCAACTGTGGTGGGGGGGGGGCGCGTTGCTTAAAATTTTTTACCATCCCTGTTCCATTGCAGAGATTTCCCTTCACTTCCTGTCCCATAGCCAAACAGGAAGTGAGAGGAAATCTATGCAAATTAAGGGAATCCATTGCCCCCCCCCCCCCCAGGCCATCAGAACTAGTGTCCCCACTTGAAAATTTCAGGGTGGGTCTTAAACCGCAAGGGGTGTGGCCTTGACAGGAAGGGGTGGGTCATATTTAAATTAGGGGGTGCACGAGTTTAGTCAGGCCTAGGGCAGCACAAAACCTAAATACATTCCTGGTTGGTAGATCACTTCACTCCTCCAAGGGTGAATCTTCTCCGCTTCATAAACAGGCACACAGAGAAGAAAAATCTCCTCCGTGAATGCCGGAGAACGAAGCAGTGAATAGATTTCATTGCTTCATAAAAGGACACCATTGTGATTAATTATTTTTTTTATCCCTCGAGAAAATGAGTTTTCTGCAAATGAAAACCAAAAATGGCACAAGCAAGATTTAATAAAAATGTTCCATACAAAAGTGAGCAATTGAAAGTAATGGAACCCTCTGTACACTTTAGGTGCAGATTAGGGTACAGAAGTGCAAACAGGCCCAAAATATGAGAAGTCAGGCAGACTGAACAATTGTTCCGTACAATCATGAGGACGTATCAGCCAGGCATGCGTTTTGAATAAATGTTCTGTTTTCTAGAACAAAGAAGAGACCTGTGATGTTACAATAATACAAGAATACAGAGTACTGCATTTAGGCTGATGTCAATCTGCTCCATAGCTCATAAAGCTACTTTTCTTTGTAGTATTTTAAATAGTTCACTAAATTATTGTTTTCAGTTCCATTACTTTTTTTTTCTCAGGTTACAATAATCTAACACACAATACTAAAGACTAAATATAAAAAAACTGCTATTTTTTACATTATATTAAAATGGTATTAAACCCGAAAAGAAAACATTTATTATATTGCAACCTACCAGTTCTTAGATGTGATTTTCTTTTTTAAAGCTTTCTTTCCTTTATTTTCACCTGGTGATCCTGACAGCATGTCTGTTGTTTTTGAGCAGACCAAGCTATCCTGCAGATGTAGCAGTTGGAGAGTTCAGACAAACCTCTTGCCAATGACAGGGGTGCCTCCAATGGTCAGCTTGTATTTATTTAAGTAAGAACTTTGTCCCCAAAGGAACAAAACTGTTGCTGTAACAGTTTGTAAAGTGTGAGTTGGAGTTCAGCTTCAATTTGATAGTCTATCTAAATCTGCTAGTACATTTAACACCCCCTCCCCCTGTATTAACAATGTTGCTGTAGAAAGGTGTTTCTGTCCTTTTTCATTCAGAGTAGAGGCGATCTAATACAGGAGGTGTGTTACTGGCCAAATCCCAAAGGTGAAAAGGGCTAAAAAATTAAAACTGGTGTAGCCAGTCCATAAAGACATGGATGAGCGAGTTTGGGGTGGAGAAACTAGACTGGCCTGCACAGAGTCCTGACCTTAACCTGATAGAACACCTTTGGGATGAATTCGAGCGGAGACTGTGAGCCAGATCTTCTCCTCTGACATCAGTGCCTGACCTAACAAATGCGCTTCTGGAAGAATGGTCAAACATTCCCATAGACACACTCCTAAACCTTGTAGACAGTCTTCCCAGAAGAGTTGAAGCTGTTATAGCTGCAAAGGGCGGGGCCAACTCAATATTGTAATATTGTGTATACCCAGTATAAAAATTTATTATCTGAGAGATAATAGCTACAATTTTGTACAGTGGCTGGACAGTGTGTTAGCAGCTTGGTTAGGCTGCAATATAAGAGGGAGAGACAGGCACTGTGATTGGACGCCTATCAGGCATCCAATCACAGCAGAGGACAAGAGGAGGAGCGGGCGGGAGAAGACATTGGGTCGGGGAAGAAATTAAGGACACCGGACACCGCTCACCGCTCTCTGCCGTCACCCGCTGCCCACCTGAGACAAGGTAAGTTCCGGGCAGATGGGGGGCACAGTGGCAGCATTTCAGGCACAGTGGCAGCATTTAATGGGCACAGTGGCAGCATTTGGGGCACAGTGGCAATGTTTAATGAGCAAAGTGGCTGCATTTGATGGGCACAGTGGCTGCGTTTGATGGGCACAGTGGCTGCGTTTGATGGGCACAGTGGCAGCATTTGGGGCACAGTGGCAGCGTTTGGGCACAGTGGCAACATTTGGGGCACAGTGGCAACATTTAATGGGAAAAGTGGCTGTGTTTGATGGGCAAAGTTGCTGCGATTAATGGGAAAAGTGGCTGCGTTTGATGGTACTGTGGCTGCGTTTGGTACAGTGGCTGAGTTTGATGGGCACAGTGAGGCTGCAATTGATGGGTGTTTTTTTTTCAGAATTTTTTCGTTTGTTTGTGCCCTCTCAAAAATTTTGAGTACCAGCCGCCACTGTTTATGAGAAAACTTTTGAGGATCCGGGAGTTTCGCCTTTAAGGTAGTTGGGCTGCAACTCTTATCAAGAGGTAATAGGCCTGAATTGATCAGTGCAAGTAGTCACAACAGATCTTAAAGCTATAAAGCTATAGGACCTTAAAAAGATTAAGCTAAAGCCTTAAACTTTGTGCAGGGGGGTACAACAGTTTATTATAGTATAGTATAATTTTTCAGTATCACACTGCATAGTCTAAGGCCTCGTACACACGACCGAGTTTCTCAGCAAAAATCAGCAAGAAACTTGCTGGGATTTTTTTTTTTTTGCCGAGGAAACCGGCCGTGTGTACATTTTTCGACAAGGAAACTGTCGAGGATCCCGTTGAGCCAAAAAGAGAGCATGTCTTCTTTTTCCTCAACGGGAATGGAGAAACTTGCCTTGTCGAGTTCCTCAACAGCCTAACAAGGAACTCGACGAGCAAAACGATGTGTTTCGCTCGTCGAATTCCTTGGAGTGTGTACGAGGCTTGAAGCCAGCCATAGATGATTCAAATCTCAGCCAGTTCAGCAGGGACCAGCCCAGATTCGACCCATCTATGGGCAGGTTGGTTGTACCCAATTTGACCCATCGATCGACTTGGGTACAACCAGCATGTCGCATTTCTCCATATGTTCCCCTGGCAGGGATGGCTCCCCACACCCTCTCCACTGGGAGAACACAAAAGCTCCACAGGATGGATTCTCTCATCAACACTGACTGTGTTAATAGGGAAATCAAACGATTTTCTTTCAGTGGAACCCAAAGAGAAGAAGTATCACCAGATGTTGAAAATCATTGTTGAATACCTTATGGGACCAGATACATGTAGCACTTAGTTCAGATTTATGCTAAGGTTGGTTAGCTAGCATGGTGGACAGTACACCGCTCCTTGCCCCACCTCTGTTCAACCACACCTCTGTTTATAAGAGAGGCAAAAGGGGTAATTTACCCCTGCCAGAGAGGGACCCAGGCCCTCTTTACAAATAGAGTTAATAATTATAAAATTTGTTTTATTTTTAAAAAAATTAACAAAGTGTGTGGGTGTTGGGATACGGAAGAGTTAAGCCTAAGAAAGGGATGAGGGCTTTTGGCAGATGATTTACATTTCAAATTCTCATATTACTATACTATTCGAGATGTTTGTTTTACCATGACTGTGTAGAGGAAATTAATGCCTTTTGGAGAGAGAAGCTCACTCCCCCACTTGACCCTGATTGGATCAAGGAGCAAATCCGAGCCTCCGTGATCTTGAATAGAGCAAAACTTTGTTAGGAAGTTTTACCTGAAATTACAAGATTGCTTGAATTCAGGACAGGCTTGGCCCTGTATCAGAATTTGGGCAGAATGTCATAGGAGAGTGCTGGACAAAATCAGCAGGGAGTAAAGGATCTTCCTTCCTTCCATGTCTTGCACTGATAATGTAATAGTGAAGTCAACTACTAACCAGTGTTTTTTTTCTGTGTCCCGTATCTTTAGACCAGACTTCCCACAAATATCTTGAGACTTCAGTTGTGTATTCGTTGAGGAAATTCCAGTTTCCAGCTTCTCAACAGGGAGTTTTATTACAGGATTAAGGAATTGCTGATACCTTTCCAGGTGTTAATGTAGCTCTTAGAATATATTTGAGCATGACTGTCTCTAGGTGTTTGGGACAAATGTTGTTCAGCAAAATTGGTACTGATGAAAAATTATCTGAGAACCACAATGACCCATGAAAGACTGAGGCCTCGTACACACGTCAGAGAAACTCGACGGGCAAAACACATCGTTTTGCTCGTCGAGTTCCTTGTGAAGCCGCCGAGGATCCCGGCGAGCCAAGTTTCCCCGTTGACTAACGAGGAAATAGAGAACATGTTCTCTATTTGGCCCGACGAGATCCTCGTCGGTTTCCTCGGCCGAAAGTGTACACCCGGCTGGGTTTCTCCGCAGAATACGGCTCTGATCGAGTTTCTGGCTGAATTCTGCCGAGAAACTCGGTCGTGTGTACGGGGCCTAAGTAATCTGTGCCCATTGGCTATTGAGAGCAGTGTCCCCAAGATGACACAGTTTTATGAGCTATTTATTAGTTAGTTATTTTTCAGATGCTAAGTGCAGGAAAAAATACTTTTTTTTCTAAATACCTGTGAAATGTGTATTCTTAGTCAATAAAATTGAGAAAAAAAAATCAGACAAGTGTCTTCTTTGGAACCTAACATATTTTTTTTAGAACAAATGCAGTTTATCGTTCATTTCACTTCACATTTTTTATTTGTCATATAGTTTAATTTTTATGTTGACGGGCCCCCAAACTTGAAGTTACCCCCGGGCCCCCAAAAGTCTAAATCCGGCACTGGCTGATGCTGGTGTTGTGAGGGCTTAGAGGAAAAGAATGAATGAAAACGAAGAGAAGGTGATGGCTAAAGTACTATGTTGTGGCTCCCTCATAGGAACATCCATAAATTATGTTTCAGCCTAAAAGCTTTGCTTTCTCAACCAGAACACAGATCTGAATGGGACAAAGTGCTAAATGCTCTTGATTCCCTGTGAATTCAACAAGGATTTTCAAGTTTCCGTGAAATTTCCTCTTTAACAAAATGACAAAACAGAATGCACAAAAAAAGTTCAAAACCACAAACCCAAATTTTCCGAACCCCCCCTCCTATCCCTGTATCCCCTCTCAAATCCAAAATATAAAATTTTTTGACTTTCGGCATGCATTTTCTAGAAGTAGGCCAGGGTCAGGACAGTGCTTGGACATTTGAATAGGCAGAAAATAGAGAGCTACGAGGTAGGTTTTAACTTGAAATAAGCATTAGAGTGTATTACTTGAGAGATAAAGGCCAGAGATAATGTATCCAGTGGCTGGATAGTACCTAAGTAGCTTGGTTGGGTTGCAATATAAGAGCTATGTTATGAGGCAGATGTTTATCTTGAAATAATTATTGGACTGTATTAATGAGGGATTGTAATACTACTACTAAATGTTTTACTTCCAGCTGAACATCCCAAACAACAGATGAATCTCCACTTTGCACACAAAAGTCTCTCTCATATTATTTCTCCCTCTGTTCAAATGTTCTTAGCATATAGTGTTAGGCTATTTTCATTATTGGTTCTTTAACTCTTCTGTTTGAATGTTCCTAAGGCCATTTTCTTTTAGAATTGAATGCTATGAAATGTTTTTTTCGCTCTTCAAAAAGCAACAGGTAGAAACTGTAATTTCACACATAATACAAACTTTAGGGGTATTATTTGTGATTTTTACATAAATTCTGAGACATCTACAATACTATTCTTTATAACTAGACCCTTATGTGTGTATACCCAGTATAAGAATGTATTATCTGAGAGATAATAGCTACAATTTTGTACAGTGGCTGGACAGTAAGTTAGCAGCTTGGTTAGGCTGCAATATAAGAGGGAGAGACAAGGTAGATTTTATCTTGAAATAAACATTAGAGTGTATTTGTCAGGAAATGCATGTCCATAGTACTGATGGAGTTTCACAGCGCACGCATATGCACATGCACAGACCAGCAACTGGCCGGGCAGATGTCTATAGTCATGGGCTTGGGAGCGCAAATGAGCACCCACGCATCAATGTGCGCACACCCGTCACTAACAGCTTGTCTTGTGTCCTGACTATCTTGTTGTCTGCCGTTTATGTCTAATCTGCCCGTTCATTACCAACCCGGCTTGTCTGACCCTAGATGTTGCTCATCCAGTCTGCTACAACTTTCAGTCCAGCAAGTCCTTATCTGGTTCCTGCTTCCAGCTGCCTGCTACTGCCTGCCAATTCCTGTGCCAGCTCTTTTACTACCAGCCTGCTTGTTGCCAAGTCCACCTGCTTACTGCTGCCACTTAGACAACTGGACTGATTACAGGCACTCCTATGTCACTGTGCTCCTGTGGCTTCTGTCTCACTATCAGTGGCCCCTGTAGGGCAGAGTCCCCTGCCTCAGAGCATTTACAACAAAGTCCTCTAAAAAAAATCTGTAAAAATAATAACAAACAAAATAATAAAAATTCAAAAATAATGATAAAATTCACTGCTTTACCGAAACCAACCTCTACCTTACTGACCCCAATCTCTACCCTACTGAGACCGTCCACTGCTCTACTTTACACTGTCTGTATATATACACATGCACACATATGCATATGGGGTGAAGACCCTAATGCAATAGGCTACGCACACCTAGAGCTGTGAAACGGCCCTGCCCCCTCTCTTTCCTATTGGCTAACTGAGTTTGATTTACAGCAGCGGGAGCCAATGGCCCCGCTGATGTGTCTCATCCAATCAGGAGGGAGAGTCCCTGATGGCCGAGGGACTCATGGACATCGCTGGATAGACATAGCTGCATAGAATGCATTAAGACAAAAAACTTTCTGCCTTTACAAACACTTTAATTTAGCAAGCTGAAATTAGAAGCTGATTTGCCACCATGCACAGCTTCATCAGATTTTGCACTCTTCAGTTTTAGTAAATCAACCCCTATGAATTGCAGTGTAGTGGGCTACATATACTTGGGTACCTATCCTCTGTCCTTAGTTCTTTTTAGAACTATAGTTTTATGAGTGTCAACAACAACTGCAGTAGTTGTTTAGCCATGGCCTGCCTTTGCAGAGTTTGATTTTGTTTTATTGTTTTTTTTTTTTTATTT
The DNA here is from genome assembly GCF_905171775.1 of Rana temporaria. NCBI lineage: Eukaryota > Metazoa > Chordata > Amphibia > Anura > Ranidae > Rana > Rana temporaria. The sequence continues at coordinate 178,959,501 of NC_053495.1, forward strand.
AACTTATCTATAAGTGGTGGTCGGGCTTCTCCATCTGGAGGCAGGGTATGTCTGCTTTTTCTATGTCAGAGTTGCCATTCTATACTGCCACAGCACACACAGGAGGTAGTTGAGTGGCTGACAAAGCCTTCCTCCTCTTCCTTCTCCCATGCACAGAGCAGCCAGTTGTTTGCAAGACTTCTAATGTGCTTCCTTTTTCATCCTTTTCTGATAATCCTGGGAGGAGTCAGCAGAATTATCTGATCACATGATCACTGACTTACCACAGGAGCAGGATCTTGCTTGTGTGCAGTCATTTCTCCTTCTAGATATTGAATATGAATATAAAAGTGAGATGAGGACTTGCTGGACTTAAAGTTGTAGCAGGCTGGATGAGCAAGATGCAGGGTCAGACAAGCCGGGTTGGTAATGAATGGGCAGATCAGACATAAACAGCAGACAGCAAGATATTCGGATCACAAGACAAACCGTTTTCGCAACATTAGTGATGGGTGCGCGCATTGATGCGCGGGTGTGCATTTGCACGTGCAGATGCGCTCCCAAGCCGCGATTATTCACATTTGCCCGACCAGTTGCTGGTCTGTGCATGTGCATATGCGTGCGCCGTGAAACTCCATCAGTACTTTGGACATGCATTTCCTGACAAAAACACTCTAATGTTTATTTCAAGATAAAATCTACCTTGTCTCTCCCTCTTATATTGCAACCTAACCAAGCTGCTAACATACTGTCCAGCCACTGTACAAAATTCTAGCTATTATCTCTCAGATAATACATTCTTATACTGGGTATACACAAATAAGTGTCTAGTTATAAAAAAACTCAAACAGAAGAGTTAAAGAACCAATTATGTGAAAGCAAATATTCAGTTTTTTTTTTCTTGTACGTGATTGGGCATTCTTTACAAAGTAAACCCTGACCTCATTTACTAAGTTATGGAGCCACTGCACTTGCATAGGGCAACTGCACAGTCTATTTGCACATCTGCCCCATAATATTGAGCTGCCTCTACAGGCAAAACACAAATTCCTAAAGAAGCAGCGTTTGTTTGAGCCAGTGTGTATGGACCCTTAAGATGTTAGGGCTAACGCACATAGGACTTTTTTTCCCTCCACTGAATGCCTTTGCTACTACCAGGAAAAAAAGCAGCTCAAAAGTGTGCCTAAAGACACATTTTGACGACTGCTGCACGCCGATATACGTCAGCTCAATGGCAGCGGTGGGCAAATGGACCTACAGGTACATCCCCTTTAAGAAGCCGCGCAGCCCGCGATCGTGTCATGGAGAGGCAGAATGGGGAGATGCCTTTGTAAACAAGGCATTTCCCTGTTCTGCCTAGTGACAGGACAGTGATCTGCTGCTCCCTGTCATTGGGAGCAGTGATCAATGTCTTGTCACTGGTAGCCCAGCCCCCACACAGTTAGAATCACTCCCTAGGACACACCAAACCCCTTCATCGCCCCCTAGTGGTTAACCCCTTCCCTGCCAGTGTCATTTACAAAGTAATCAGTGCATTTTTATAGCACTGATCACTGTATAAATGACAATGGTCCCAAAATAGTGTCAAAAGTGTCCAATGTGTCCGCCATGTCGCAGTCACAATAAAAATCGCAGATTGCCGCCATGACTAATAAAAAAATGAATAATAAAAATGCCATAAAACTTTTCATTATTTTGTAGACGCTATAACTTTTGCGCATACCAATCAATAAATGCATTTTTTTACCAAAAATATGTAGAAGAATACATATCGGCCTAAACTGAGAAAGACATTTTTTTATATGTATTTTTTGGTGGGTATTTATTATAGCAAAAAGTTAAAAATATTGTTTTGTTTTTTTCCAAAATTGTCACTCTTTATTTGTTTATAGAGCAAAAAAAACATTTTGTTTGGGTACCACATTGCACGACCGCGCAATTGTCAGTTCAAGCGACGCAGTGCAAAATCACAAAGGGTGCTCTGGTTAGGAAGGGGGTAAATTCTTCCGGGGCTGAAGTGGTTAAGCCAGTGTGCATGGACCCTTAAGATGTTAGGGCTAATGCACATAGGACTTTTTTTCCTCCACTGAACACCTTTGCTCCTACCAGGAAAAAAAGCAGCTCAAAAACGTGACTATAGCCACATTTTGCACTTGTGCTAAAGCCTGTTGTGATGCATTCAGACGTATCAAGGGTTTGAGCATTCATGAATTCCATTGGCCAAAATATGAATTTATTCAGGCCATTGGAATGAATGGACGCTGAAGTGCTAAATGCATCAAGCTGTTTTTATGCCAAAAAGCTCCTCTTCTGAACTGAACAGAATGCTGGTGATGGCTGTAAATGCCTATTGCTTCATGAACACTGGGCTTAAAAATATACCAGTTCCCTTGACAGAAAAAAAAAAATGCTAATATCAGTTTAGGAGAGTTTTTTCTGCCAGAAAGCTCCAATGAGAAACTTAAACCAGAAGTGCTTTTTTCCTCTATAATGCTGAACTGAGCTTAATATGTCTCTGATCGTCCTAATGTGCATGGACACACATAGGATAACATTGAGCTGCTTCTATACACAAAACTCCTGTAGAAGCAGCAATTTTTTAGCCAGTGTGTATGGAGCCTGTGTGCATGGGCTACATAGGCTGACATAGAGGTGCATTTATAGGCGACCTAACGCAGTGATTTGCGTTTCTGATTGGAGCCTTCCGGCAGAAAAAATGCTAAACTCGCCTAAACCGTGTACAAAAACGCTTTAATATAAGCAGGGTTTTAATTCTGCCAAGGGAACTGACGTTTTTTTTAAACCCAGTGTGCATGGAGCCTTTAAAGAGATAGTAAACACTGGTGGGTTTTTCTTCCTTTCTTCTTCCCTGCTAAGTAAAGGCATAATGTGCTAGTATTATGTAAAAATTACCTGCAAACGAAGCCCGCGTCGCCTCGCTGCACGCCGCATCCATGTTCGCTCGTCATCCTTCCGGGGGCGCGGACTCTGGCTGTGTGATTGGCCTGAGCCACATGACATTACTCCAATGCATGCGTGTGGGAGCCGCCGGTCACGGCACATACTCCTGAAGAAACAGCACGAGCGCCCATTCCTTTAGAGCGCATGCGCCAATGACCTCTTTCTTGTTTCAGCAGCACTTTTCGGCCGCTAGCGTGGCGCTTTTAACTCCCACTAGCCACTGAAGAAAAAGGGTTAAAACTGCCCGTGTAATGGCGCTTCGGAAGCGCTTTTCAGGCATTTCGGAAGCGCTGTCCAATCATTCCAATGGGCAGGCACGGTTTGGGAACGAACGTTGTATACAGCGCTCCCAAACTGCCCCAAAGATTCTTCTTGCAGGACTTATTGTTACATTCCACAAGCGCACCGCCCCAGTGTGAAAGCACTCAGGCTTTCACATTCTGGTGGCATGGGAGGCGGTTTTCAGGCTCTTTACAGGCGCTATTTTTAGCGCTAAAACATCTGAAAATCACCTTCAAGCGGGGGTTCATCCTAAAAACTAATTTCTAACATTAGAGCTAGCATACTAAGGACATTTACTTTCGGCAGGTCATTTTATTTTTCTCCGTACATACCTTTATATTCTGATTTTGTCCAGGGCTTCCGTGTTCTGATGACTGCGGGACTGGGCGTTCCTATCCTTCGTTAGATGATTGACGGCTTGTGAAACAGGTCCCCTGTCGCACAACGCGCGTCACCAGATTTCCGGAAATTGCCGAGCTGCGAGTCGGCACTATACGGCGCCTGCGCCCGCCGTGTAGAGCTGACTGCGCAGGCGCCGTATAGTGCCGACTCGTAGCTCGGCTATTTACGGAAATCTGGTGACGCGCGTTGTGCGACAGGGGACCTGTTTCAGAAGCCGTCAATCATCTAACCGAAGGATGGGAACGCCCAGTCCCGCAGTCATCGGAACCCGTAAGCCCTGGACAAAATCAGAATATAATGGTATGTACGGAGAAAAAAAAATGACCTGCCGGAAGTAAATGTCCTTAGTATGTGCTAGATGTAATGTTAAACAAAAAAAATTTGGGGTGAACCCCCGCTTTCAGTGTGAAAGGGGTCTAAGCCTTTGGTGCCTAAGTTAAATGAAATTTTGGAATTTTGCCCCCAAAAAAATTACATTTGCAGAAATCACCAGATTTGCTCAATTTGTGAATCGATGTGATTATTTCTATAGGCCATTT